>NW_009920616.1:0-339 GCF_000696875.1 Nestor notabilis
CTTAAAATGCAACATGGCCTCGCTCGCTGCCGGGCCGCCCGGGGCCTCCTCGGTGTGGAGACTGAGGGGCAGCCGAGGCCTCCTTTTTGCCGGTGTGTGTGCTACCAACTGGTGGGGGTGCCCCATCCTTTGCCCTTCTCCTGTCTCGGTCTGGTTTTACTGACCTGCTGGCGTGGCGCGAAGGGTAAGACTGAAGATTAGCTGGGTTTTTCTCTAGTGCTGTGGCTGTTAATGCCCACAGATTTAATTAATAAAGGTGCTGCGACCCTCACTGGCCTAGTGTCTTTCGGGCTTTCTCGACTTTCTAATAAGCTTGGCCGTGTTATCGGCAGGGGGGTT
>NW_009920616.1:363-33139 GCF_000696875.1 Nestor notabilis
CACCACAAGTGGTCTGTTCTTGTTGCTTGTAGACCAGAAGGTATTAAACCGCGGGCCTTGAAAGAAAGGCACACTTAGGTTTACATTTGGTCCAATTACCGGAGCGATTCCCTGAGGAATTAGGGAGGAGCGGGTACAGGGAGCAGCGTGAGTCGTCTGCTAACTTCCGATGTGCTCCTGAGCTCCAGTCATCCTTGCAGCGGGGCTCTGCCGCCCTTCCAAAGAAGAACGGAGTCATTATTTTCATTTTGCAGATGATGAAACTGAGGCACAAAGGAAAGCAGTCTGCCAAGCGTGCTGGCAGCATGGAGGAGAATAAATCCCGCTCTCAGTTTTCAGCCTTGTTTTAGGCTGACTAGGTGATTGCCAGCTGGTGGCTGCTTATTACTTCTGAGGCATTTCTGAAGGAGAAACCTGGTAATAGAATTATGTTGAGTTGTAGTTAAGTCATTAGTGACCTGTCCTGTCACTGAGAAGGGGTTGGGAAGAAAAAAACATGTCCACAACCTGAAGAGGTTAGGTGCTTTTGAGAGTTACGGGTTCTTTTATCCTCTTTTCCGTTGCAGAACGTAAAATTTATACTTCTTTTCCTAAATACTGTTACTTGCAGAGAAATAATATGTAAAAGGTGTCTTGAAAGTATGTAACTTCTAAGCTTGAATTTTTAACCTGTATGTTGGTGTATCACATTAAGACAGTAGGAGAGGATGATGAAGATTTGAGATTTTTTCCTAAAAGTAAAGCATCAAAAAGAAATGTTTGGGTCTTGTTTACATGTTTAGAAATGCGATCTCTTAAGGAGAGCCTATAAATACAATTGGGGGTGAGAGGAGGTACATATGCACGTGTGTGTGTACACAAAATGGAGATACACTGTCTTCAGTGCTGCTTTCCCGGAGGATTAGCACTTGCACAGTTGTATGAAAATAAATAAACTTCTTGGCCAGTTTCTTTAGAATGATTCTTATATTAGCCAGAACTATCTAAATTAGAGAACCAGCATCGGTGCTTGTTAGTCTTGCAGGTTTGACTTTAAGCTGAGAACGTGGAATGGTAAGACATTGGTTTATATAAGTTCATATGCTTTTTAGGCTAAAGCTACTTGCTAGCTGCAAAAACCCCCAAATTATTTCAGAGAAAGCAATCTGCAATTTTAGAAGGCGCCAGAAGGAGGAATGTAATTGTTAGAAGCAAATATTTGGTGCTGATGATGAAGTAATTAATTTTAATCTGTGCTGTTTTGTTTGGGGTTTTTATTCTGAGTGCTATACTAAAACCCCAGATGTAGGGAGGAGTCTCCTTCTAGAGGAAAAGGAATGAGTAATGTGGAGAAATCCCTTACCTATTTCATGAAAGGGACAGAGATATCATTTGTGTGTAAGTATTTTAAATGTGAAAAAGCATTTTGGAGTATTCTGTGCATATAGTGTTACATAAGATTTTCAAGTGATTCTCTTAGAAGTGTTAGGGGTTTTTTGAGTCTCAAATATTTTCATGAGGGAAGTAGGTTTGGAGAAAGGAAGGAAGCTTGCAGATGAAATACTTGTAATTAGAAAGTAGTTACAGCCTGAGTAATCAAAATTCCATTAAAATAGTTAAAGGTTTTAGATGGGCTTTCAGTAGTAGCTGGCTTGTTATTAAACCTCAAGCAGTGTTACTGCTATGTGTAGTATCACTTGCTCTATCCTTCTGAGCTATATGTATTTTTACCACTCGAAGCTGTAAGCTTAACTCTTAAATTTTTTGAGGTATTTCTGGAAATCCATTTGTCAGCAACCTTTGGGCTTCCATGATTGATGTGATAATGAGCCTTAATAGACTTAACACCTTCCTGTGGTGGTCATGGTGTGTTCTGTAGTTCCTGACTTGCAAGTTGGCTTTGCTGGCAAGAACATGTTATTTTGGCTATTTCTCTTAAACCTAAATTGTCATTTGTAGGTCACTTGGACAGTAAATGTCACCCCTTTGAAACGGAAAGATGGTATCTCATCATATGACTTATACCTGTATTGAGTTTGGGGTAGTTTTCATGATTTATGAAATCAGATTAATTTGTAAGGCTTCTCTCAGTTGCTTAGAATAAGTAGTGATACCTGTTTTATGTGAATGGTTGACATTTCTTCAAAAATTGTTACACGTAGTTCAGCCATAAAACTCAATGCTGTTGCTACTTTATTCATATAAAGCTTGATTTTAGGGTTGTTACTAGCTTTTCATAGGACACTTCCTGAAGCATCAATTTAAGGTTCAGGCATAAAGGCTAACTGCTTTTCTTTCAAAATAGTAGCAGGACATGAAGCTTAATAAAAGTCCCATATGATTTTGAGATTGAATGGGGTGATGTCATGGCATATGAGTTTGTCTGTCTTTGTTGAAGTAATCACAGTGTTTTAACAGGTTTGTTTCCGAAGATAATTTATGTTCTGTGAGTTGCGCTCTGTCATCATCATCAGTTATAAATTGCCCATGTTGGTTTTACTGTGTAGTATTTTGATGGACTTTGGTCCTTTGCCACTTTGGCAAACTTAACCATGAAAGTAACCTGACAAACTTCTAACATCGGTTTCTGTCTCCCTTTCCTTTTCACTTAGTGGTCCTTGACAACTGCATAGTATAGATAAAATGTTGATTTGACTTTTCTTAAAAAAGAAAAAAAAAAAAAAACAAAAAACAAAAAACAAAGAACAAAAAACCCCAAACAAACAAAACCCAAAAAAACAACCACCAAACTTCTGAACTGCACCTTCAGTGTTAGTTCAGCATCTGGTTAAACTTTCACCTTAAGGTTCCTAAAATGCTACACCAGCCTGTAAAACTTTGGGCAGTGCTGCATAATTGCTGAAACTATTGAGTTTTCTGTGGTCCAGACTTGCAACTTAGTCTGATTTGAAGCAGTTACTGTCTAGCAGCATTTCTTTTGAGTGATGGTGATAGCACTACATGACTATATTTTGAAGTTTTGGTGTAGATGTTATGCTGGGTTTCTGCACTGTCTGCAACTGAGCATCTTTACATGGGGCTGGTTATAAGCCCCACCGTTTTTTGTTTGGATTTTGGGGGGTTTTTTTGTTGTTTTGTTCTTTTTTTTTTTTTTACATCTTTCACCTGGGCAGGATGGATGGAAGTGCTTAGTGTAGAACTAAATTTCAGTTAGGAATCAGTCTTGTAAGAGAGTCTTGAGAGACTAATGTTTTATAGAGCAGCACATATTAGAAGGCAGTAGCCCCTTCATGGGTTCAGTGTGTAGGTTCAACCTTCATTGACCAGGGAGGGGGAATTAAAATATATCAGAACAGCCTAGAAGCAGATAAATGGTGAACTGTAGTGTGATCTTGACACCATAGTCACAACTGCTTGTTTCCTGTGCTGTAGGTAGGTAGGCTTTCCTCTGAACTTCCCGTTGCAAGTGATGGAGCATTAGTCTTATTCCTTTTGCCTTTCAGGAGCTGAGTGGGCTGTGGATGGTTTCTTTGCTCCCTCAAAACAGATACTAAACTTTCCAAAGTGCAAAGTAGTAGAGATTTGGACTTCATTCTCCTATGTGTAAATTAATCTGCTTAGGACAACTAAAATCTTATATTCCAGGTCTGGAAGACAGTTGTATATAGAAATAACATTTTAAAAGATGAAGTAATCTTACTTTGATTCGTTACAAAACCCATTATACTTTAGACCAAAATGTGTGATAATTCTATATTATTGTTTGCTTCTGTTGAGACTGTTATTGGCTGAGTGTTGGCTTTTATGTGCCTTCAGGTGCTTCATAGTATTTCGTATTAACCTGAGCCATACTTACTAGGATTTTAAAACCAGCAGTTCATGAACAGTTTTGTGGACATACAATTTAACCTGAAATAAATCACTACCAGAAAGAAAACAAATACTTTGTAATTATGTAATACTTACCTTTGCTGACATGCCATTATTATTCTAATGTGACATCAGTTGTGATACCAAATGGGAGAGAAATGCTATAGTGAATATTCTTTTTAAAAACTCTTGGTTTTGCTTTTTTATATCTGCTTCAGTCTTTCCTCTTTCAATGGGGAAGCAGCTTTTGCTGTTCTGCAGCTTTTAGCAATTACCAGGGAGGGGAGTTGCTGCTTCTTTCCACCTAGCTTTTAGTTGCCTTAGGGTTCTCATGAGTTTCAAATCTTCTGCAACTCAATTTGTTCAACTTAAACGCTTTAACAGAACCTTGCTTAAAATAAAATTAAAAAATAAAAAAAAAATCTTAAGTTCTAAGCTTTAGGTTCACAACAATCAAGCAGTATTTCTGATAAACGTTAGAGTAAGTCAAGACACTAAAATAGATTCACATGTGCTAGTTTTATCCAGTGTCTGAAGACCAGAATCAAAAGAGAATACTCTTCTGAGTTTGGTTGTATTGACCATATGAATCTGTTAAAATTTGTGAAACCACTTTGGACTTTAAAATGCAGAAAGGCATGAGTAGGCAGAAACCTTATTTTTCAGGTGTTAGAAGACTTTACATCCATAATAAAAAATCAGTTGGTTTAGTTCTCTTACTGTATGCTTGTAATAAATATCTAAACATGTATTGCACTTGAAACTGTGTAGTGGTTTTCATATCCAGCCCAGTGAGAGTACTTAAGTGTAACGTAGAAAAAATGAATAGCCTTTTGATTCTAAACTTCATACAACTACAGTTCCAAACAGCCTCTAGTCACAAATACAAATGCTGACATAATTGTCAGGTCTTCTAATATTTCTAGTATTAAATTTCTGTACGGGAACTCTTAATAGGTTTTGAGTGCTGAACTCGCAAGTACAGATGCAAATACACTATTGGGTGGTTCTGATTGCTATTATTTTAATTGTAACTGAAACACATCTACATTGGTGAGTCCTATGAAGACTCTTCTGTAAAGGTTTGAGATTGGCTTTAGTTGTTTATTTCTAGTTCTTATGAATAAGGATTTTCCTTACATTATAATGTTAATCTTGGTTTGTTCGGGGGAAAAAAAAGTATATCTGTGCTGATGCCTAAGGAATGAGGGTCTAGCTTGTTACTGATACATTAGTGCTTAAATGTCTAGTTTTACCGATCTTCATGAAGTGCCTTGTGTCTTTCTGCCATTATTATAAACTAAACTACATACAATGAAATCAACAGAGTATTTCCTATCATAAACTGCAGTTTCTGCTTGTTCTGATAATAGTAAATGTAGCGTTTAAATTTTCCTTTGCAGGCAATACTGTGGAATTCCCAATTACTTCTTAGTGAGTTGCTTTCTGTAGTGCTGAAGTTCAGAATACCAGTTTCCAAATAAGTTTTTTAGGTCAGTGAAAATAAAACTTCAGAAGCAGGGTACTACAGGCAATCTCATCGCAAATCTTAGTAAGCATAAAAATTTATGTTTAATTTCTAGCTATAAGAACAGTATGAGATCTGCTTCTAGAAATCATGTTGTGGACTAAATGCTTTGCTTGACTAAGCCAATCTACCTATTCCTGTAAAGATGCTTAAGAGTAACTACGAATGATATGACTAGAGAATGGTAACTTGCTTTTAGTCGTTTAGGGCTTCTTTGTAACTGCAAGTTGAGAGGATACTTTTGTGGCTTTGGAACAACTGAAGTGAAAGCTACTCTGAATGCTTCAGTTTCTCTGAACTGTTCTGTAGAATTGTCAAAATGGAGAACAAGTGAGCTCTGGTACAATACAGAAATAACGTAAAATATTAAAAAAACTTTCAAATTTCTGAGGAATTGCGAACTCCCTTGTAAGACTTTGAAGGTTTGTTAATGCTTTTTCTATAGTAGTCAACATTATATGGTTCTTGATATGGAAGCATTGTACTTTGTAGTTCTTAAATGTATTTTAGTCACTTGTGAATGAGACGCATGGTTTTGGGGTGAGTTGTTCTGAACCTTGAGCAAAGCACTTATATCAGTGCCCTTGAAAAAAGCTACATAAGTATGGTAACTATAATCAAATTCATAGGGTTCTGTTTCAAAACCTGAGCCACAGTGTTATGCTCTCTATTCTAAGTGAACTTCCCACAGAAGTTCCAGTGAAGTTTGTTCCCATATATGACACAACAACCTTAAGCTGATATATTTCTTAAATTTGTAACTGCTTTAAAGAGGCTTTAAACTGCATCGGTTGTCTTAAGTAGACATTGGATTTTGTTGCAGCAGTGAGCAAAATGGAAACAGTATGCCCACTGTTTCTCTGAAGTGAGAATATACTAACTCTTTTAGAAAAGGAAATGTGCATACTTAAGAAATTGTCATAGACTAAATACAAATCTGAATTTGATGGAGATCTGAAGAGTAATATTTCAAATATATATTTATATATTTTTCTGTTACAGGAATTCTGTGCAGCATGTTTTCTGGGTGGAACTGGGTGGCCCATAGTTTATATCTGTTCTTGAACATCTGTTTTCTTGAAGGTAAGACTTTCCTGTCTCAAAAGCGAGACTTACTTAATTGGATGCTTGAAGCATGTACTGCTTTTTGTCTAGATACTTGTGGAATGAATGCAGAAAGCAAAATTATTAGGATAGGGAGAGTAGTCTGTGCTCTTAATACAGTGTTAAAATAATGCATGTTAAAGCAATACTCACTTCTGCTTCTATTCATTGGCTCATCTATGTACAAAAAGAGTGAAGAGTAACTTTGGTTGCTGGAAGATTGCTTTAGTTCCACTGACATCACTGGAGCTGTCATTGTAGCAAACTGAAGTTTAATTTCACATATGCCGAATGGTATCTAAATGAAAGCATGTATTGGTCAAACTAAATGCTGTTAAAGCAATGAGCTACTGGTGAACTGGTGTTGTAGGCTCTATGATCAATCCAGAGCTGTAGGTCACTGTTACTGTGTTGAAAATGGTCATCCTCGAGATGTTTATTATGGCTGTTGATTCAAAGCAGCATTTCAGTTGTCTATTTCATCCTTAGAACTTGACGCTTTTCTCTTTATGTGCCTCTGTAGCAGTAGTCACAATTTTGTTGTTGTGTTGAAGTTCCTTAGTAAAAAGAGTACTGCGAAATGTGCAGAGTTCACTATAGTTACCAAATATGCTTATAGTATACCCACTGAAGCTTTTGAAATTGACAACTCAAGTATTTAACTGTTTGCATGCAATTCTTCTAAAACCAATTCACCACAACAAAGGTGCACAGTCATCCCAGTCACCTCAACTATATTACCCTTCTCCTTCAGAACAGAGTAAACATTGAATCCTTTGGTCTACTCTGTCTCTAAAGGCCCCTGTTTATTAATCAAGCTTTTCTTGCTTGATAAAATGCTTTTGCAAAGCCTGGGGAGCACTACACTGGTTTTGCCCTTTAGATCTGCTTGGTGGTCCATTAATGCATTTCAGTTTTATAACTGTCAAGTAACTAATTTACTGCATAGACACACGTAGTATTTTTAATGTTACACTGGTGTTGTATCAGCAATATTGATTACAGAATGCTCTGTATTTTTTAATAAAGATGCTATTCTTTTTAGTTTCAGGTGGACTTGTGCAGTCATGTGGTCACATCATCCCAGAGTCTCCTGTATTGGCCCTTGGTTCCAATTTCACAGCATTATGCATTTTGAATGAGAGTTGTTTGGACTTTGGCAATATCTATGCTAGTCAAATTATCTGGAAAATTAAAAATAGAGTAGTACCTAAAGAACAGTATCGTGAAATAAACAGAACGGTTTCCAGTGTCACATTTAATGATACTTCTTCACTAGCTACTCCTCTGACATGCAACATTTTAGCAGACGGACAGATTGAGCAGAACATTTATGGAATTACAGTTACAGTAGGCTGTAAGTACCATTTTTCTTGCCTTTTATTCTGCTTTAAAAAAAATATTTCTGAGAAACAGGGAAGAGAATGCAAACAATAGTAAGTATGCACATCTTGCATTCCCTCAGTTCCTGGATAATTGTATAAAAACATTGTCAAATTACATGACATCAAAGCCGGTAAATGTGCACAGAATGATATTTTCTATTCAAAAAAATAGAAAATACTCTGGAGTGTTTCAGTGTTTAAATAGGAAGAAAACAGAATAATAGAAAACAGCAGAAAAAAAAATGTCAAAGAAGGAAAATTTAGATTACAGAAAGATGTGAATTTAACTGAAATCACTCCTAGGAAGTAAACTAACCTCTCCTTACTTCTTGCTTCTGTGTCAGAGTTCAAGGAAATACAATCAGGTGGTATGTCCTGCTTTCATAATACTACTATGAAATTAACGTTTTCTTCATTAACAGTCTGAGAAATATTTAGTCCATCTATATCACTAAAATTAACCTGAACTGCTTAAGGTTGGAGCATATTATTTGGATTACCTTAGTACAGAAGAAAATACTTCCAGCTGATTATAAACTTCCCTTGCTCAAGCATGATAGCACTTGCATAGTTCTGAGCATGTGCTTTTTGAGACAAGACTGAGATCTGGAGAAAGTAATATGACTAACTTAATATAGTATTTAATTAGTTGGTGGACAGTTTATAAAGTAAGTGTTCGGGTGTCCTTAATAACAGTATGAATGGTTGATGAATTATGTTGCCTCCTAGTGTTAGGAAAAGGTAGTGCAGTTGTTGCGTGGTCTGTGTATGTAAGCCTGGGTTGAGTTCACGATTTTAAGCTAGTGTGGTTCTAGCATGAGTTACAAAATGCTTTCACATAAAAAAAAGCTTTATTTTTCAACTTCTAACGAGTACATTTCTTACCATAAAAGATCTGACAGTCAAAATACATGGAAAGGTGAGGACAGGATACAATATCCTAAGATGATAAACTGAATGACAGTACAGGTAACATTCTACAGTTGTAATTCATCTGTGAATCTTGAGATACATTTGTATTTAAAGCTACTGTATTTTTGTACTATCAATTAAAGAAATTCTGTAAAGAGTATGAATAACAGGTTTGAGAATAATACAACTCCTCAGGAACAAAACCATAGGTTCATAAGGTAACTCTGTTGAGAACAGTATTTTGCTGGAAAGGAAATAAAATTCAAGTACCTTATACTGTTGTAAATAAAGTGGTATTCTAAAAGCTAGAAACAAGATTCTCGTATGCCATGATTTGTATTTAAGAAGGTAAAAATAATAGTTCAGCTGCACTCTGAAAAATTTTCTTACACAATACTGAAGTGCACTGATGAAGATCCCTTATCTCTCTTGTACATGTTCACAGCTAAAGCATTCTTCTTCCATAGTTCAGGTAGGGGAGAACAGAGCTATCCAGAATTGCCTTAGAGCTCAGGTTATTAGCAAAGTCAGCATTTACTAATCCAGCTGTAGCGCTCACTAGCATTTTTTTCTGTGTGAATTAAAATAGATTTAGATGATAGGAGGTTTTCTGCCTCAAAGAATGAGAAATTTGCTGTTCCTTACTGTCAGGTGTTTGTTCCTCATACAGCCTACTGCTTTTGAGAGCAGCTGATTAAGCTTCTTGATTTCTGTTGCAGGATGGTATCTAGCACTTTTTGCCCCCCCTCCTTTAGAAATAAACCTGACTACAAATACTTCTGATATTCATAGAAATTGCCTTAATGGGGCACTTAGCATGATTCTCACTGGATTGAAATGTGTATATAGATTAGTTATTTGTAACTTTTTCTCTTCAGTGCCCCCAGAGAAGCCCAAGAACTTAAGTTGCATTGTATATCAGGTGTTAAAACTCACATATCCTATGACTTGTACCTGGAATCCTGGAAGGCATACATTCCTGGACACTCACTTTAGATTGAAATACAGATGGTAAGTAGCCCTCTATAGAATAGCTAAAGAATTTTGAAAAATATTTACACGCTAAACCAAACTCTCATTAAATTCCTTGATACTTTGGAAGAGTTCTTAACTTAAATCCAGTTTTCTGAAGCATAGCTGTCTATTTTGAGGGGAAGAGAAGAGCACATATTTAAACTCATTCTAAGTCAGACTTGAAGTTTTGTTGCTATCTCCTGTTCTTCCATTCTTCAAATCAGTTATTAGTGTGTTTTGAGTATAATACACATAATCATCAGGTGACTGAATCCAAATTATATATTCTATGTTTTTCTGTAGTGACTGTTCTGTCCCATTCTAAACAAGTAGAAGATACCCCTGCTTATTGAAGGAGGGGTGGACAAGATGACCTTCTGAGATCCCTTCCAATCCAAACTGTTCTGTGATTCTAAGTAAATCTGTGAGTCTAATTGACTGGATTTTGTAGAGGTATTATCTACTTTGGACTTCCTAAGAACTCAGAATGGTGTTTGTCCATGATTAATCCTAACGTGAAAGTTTCAGCCAAAGTATTTTTCCTGTGAAAGCAAAATAAGTATTTTTTCAAACTCTTCAGATGGTCTCTTATAGTTGAAAATGCAGTGAACAAAATACGTGCTCTGCTTTGGAAACTGGAATGACTGCCCACAGCCTTCCATTTACCCCATTCCACTAAAGTGTTTTGGTAACAAGTGTTAAAAGATTGGATAAATAGAAAACCTTAATGCTTTGCAAATCGCTGTCGCCCCTAGAACTGTCTGCTGTTACTGTAGCAGAAAGTGGTGAGCAGAAAATGATGTGTAGCTGCAACACCGTACTCCTGAAGGGTATACAGATAATATTGACTATGTCTTTTAATGCATGAATGTGCTTCTAGTTTCTACCTGTATTGCTTTTGATTAAATGTATCAGTTCTTGATCTTTATTTCTTTAAGCTAAGTTGGATTTTTGTACAGCTTCATAATTACAATAGCGTCTTTTGCTTTTGAAGGTACGTGACTTGGAAGTCAAGAGGTTTTATTCTAGTTTCTATTCTAAAGCAATCATGGCTTAACAAGCCATTCTAAATCTCTTCACCTTTTCATCTGACCTGTCTGCTTACAAAAATAATGGCAGAGGAGAAGCATACAAGCTAAAGTGATTGATCACTCTGATCTACTTAAAAGATTCTTGAAAGTAAACCAAACTTACTGCTTTGTACCTTGTTTTTCCTTCTCTTTTGTTTAGGCTGCAAGAGAACTTTCCTGACTGTATACCAAAAGATGTAAACAATTCTTGTACGATTACTGAAGTTCAGTTCTTTGTTAACATGAAGGTCTGGGTAGAAGCAGCAAATGCTCTTGGAAAGGCTGAATCTGATCCTCTTATTCTTGATCCCATTGAGATTGGTAACTATATGTCTCTTAATAAAGCTTTACTTGTACATAACTGTTGCTTCTGTGTGTATTGCTGAATTGCTGTATTAATGTTCCTTCACTATAAAAATTAACACTGCTGAAATATTGTTGACTAGAACTGTGCTGGACAGAGGTATGAAGGTGGGAGATTTGACCACAGTTCAGCTGTCAATTTCTTATTGAGTAGTCTGCTTTAGAAGCTAGTGTGAAGTAGCAGCCATTTGAGTTTGTGAAAGACTTTAATGGCAGTGTTACAGCATAGCTACCAACTGCTAGAGGCATGATAAAATACAGCTGTAGAGTTGACTCTTATCTCCTCTTCCAGTTAAACCTCTGCCTCCACACAATTTATCAGTCAACTCAGGAATGCTGCCTACTGTTCTGAAGCTTTCTTGGGAGAATCGGATTTCAGCAGCTGTGATGAAGCTGAAATTCAATATTCGCTATAGGATCATGGGTGACAAAAACTGGATGCAGGTAATACCACTAATGTTCCTTGTCAGTCTCCTGGTGTAACACAGCCCTTTGTCAAACTGCAGAAGTTGTTCCCTCACTGCTGCAGTTCAGAGGATTCACTTTATTATCATTAGGCCTTCTGTGGCCTCCCAAGGCAGTTTATCTGGCCTGTTCATAAAGGCCGTTATCTAGGCTATTTTGGCACAATCTGGAGTACAGTGACCTTGTCTCTTCTTTATGGACTTGTCTGCTGTTCTCTGAATCATACTGCAGTATGTTTATTTTGAATTTTTATTCTGTACAAGCAACATCTGGAACATTCAAGAACTTTCATCTTCCTGTATGCATGAAAACTCTTGATGCAAATGTCATTTAAAGCTTGGGCAAACACTGTTAAGTGCTGGAATGCTTTTTTGAATTTGTCATACCTGTACTGCCACAGCAACCCCAGGCAACACTACAGGCTTGGGGAAGAGTGGCTGCAGAAAAAGGACCCGGGGGAGGTGTTGGTTGACAGCTGAATGAACATGATGCAGCTTGTGCCCAGGCAGCCAAGAAGGCTAACAGCATCCTGGCCTGCGTCAGAAATAGCGTGGCCAACATGGTCAGGGCAGTGATCATCCCCCTGTACTGGGCACTGGTGAGGCTGCACCTCAAATCCTTTGTTCAGTTCTGGGCCTCTCACTGCAAGAGAGACATTGAGTGGGTCCAAAGAAAGGCAACAAAGCTGGTGAAGGGTTTGGAGAACAAGTCTGATGAGAAACGGCTGAGGGAACTGGGGATGTTTAGTCTGGACAAGAGAAGGCTCAAGGGGGGACCTTACCGCTTTCTACAGCTACCTGAAAGGAGGATGTAGCGACATGATTGTTGGTCTCTTCTCCCAAATAACAAGTGATAGGACAAGAGGAAATCGCCTCAAGTTGCTCCAGGGGAGGTTTAGACTGGATATTAGGATAAGCTTCTTATCTGAAAGGGTTGTTAGGCTGACCATGGAGGTTGTCCTGCCCTTTTAGCATGTACACAAGACCATTGAAATAGTAACTTTTAAAACAACTGAGCTTGCTTAGCTGTAGAAACATTTGACTACTTTGACAATTCTTTGCACTCAGGCTTAACCTCTTGAGTGTTCTGCATGTGTGTTTAATCTGCAGTTGTCCCTTTTGCAGGGTTGCTCACTATATAAACTCCTTAATGGCAAGTGGAATAACATGAGAGAGGCACTCAGTGTGTGTGAACCTACATGTATCTATTATCCACATCACACATCTGTTTCTGTACATATGCAGTAATATATTTTCTGGCATTCTATTGCTCATTAAGATAAAGGAAAGAGCTTATGAAAATAATTTATTAGCAAAAGTATAAACTACTCTAAAACTCTTTCCCATGTCAGTTAAGAAACATTCTCTATCAGTGGAAGCAGTGAACCTGTATTCTCTAGCTTTATAGGAGGCTTATAGCAAAGGTATTTTGCAGTTGATATTCCAGCAGATGTCCCATCTTGCCTTTCAGGACTTTGCTCAGTTATTACTGTAGGATCAGTAAGAAGAGGAATTATATGGGAAGGAAAGAGAGGTAGACAAAAACTAATTAAGGAAAACAGGATGAGATAGCTGCTTACCTATTCTGTTGTATGATTTGCATTATACCTGCTAAATACGCACAACTCTGATCCTTTACCAAACTACTGTTGAGAATTTAAGCTTTTAGAAATGAGGGAAGAAAAACTTGTTTTTATTGGGCATGCATGTGGTGGACAGCCCTGTTGGATGAGAGCTGTAGTAACACAGAACTTACCTTTACAATTTTTGATCAGTGCCTCTAAAACCTTTTTTTATTTACAGGTTCCTCCTGAAGATACAGCTTCACCAAGAACTTCATTCAGTGTTCAAGGGCTCAGACCCTACACAAAGTATGTATTTTCAATTCGTTGCATGAAGGAAGATGGAGTGGGCTACTGGAGTGACTGGAGTGAAGAGAAAACTGGAGTCACCACTGAAGATAGTAAGTAATATGTGAAAGTAGGTCACTGACTTTCAAAATGTGCAATTTGGCAGTAGTCAGCTGAAATTGTGTATCCTTGCTTGAGCTGTTTGATTATACATGCGATAAGGCTCTACCAAGTTACTTTCAGTAGTGACTGGCTTGACCTGTGGATTCCAAGGAACATGAGAGAGCATTCCAGAAAGCTAGTCTAGAGGCGCTCCCTGAAAAGAGCTAAAACAGGAACTAGGGAAGAGAAGATTTCTTCACAGGAAGTTATGTTCTCAAAGTCTTTTATGATGTATGCTTTATGCTTCATTTTCTTTGTTCTGAAGGTTACCCTCTGTAACAGAAGCTGTTCTGCTTGTGTGAAAGGGTTTGGGGTATTTTTGGAACACAGACTGCCTTAGTTTGTGAAAAACTGTTTGGTGTTTAGGAGGCTGATAAATAAGTCATAAGTGAACAAGCATCAAAGTATGAAACAGAAGATTTTAGTCATATAGGATACATAGACTTCTTCGTAAACTTTGTAAAAACAGTGATGTGAAGTAATGTGCACATGGGAAGTTTAGCCTCTTACGCACCAAAGCATCTAAATAAAACACTCTGGTACACTCTTAACTTTCCCACGGTATTCTGCATCTACAACCCTTTCTTGCTCATCACAGTCACAGCTGCCTCTGCACTGTCTTGTACCTGCTTGTTTACAACGTTCTACAGATGGTGATAAAGAGTCTCATTACTGATATGTTTGTCACGGTGGGAGGCATAAAGAAGAGAATGCCATGTATGAACAGCTGACTTTGAGCAAGATTGAGTCTGTGTAGAAAATGGTTTTATTTTTAATATATTTAATCACAAAAATCACTGTCGCTTTACAATTTCCCTTCTTGATGCCTTACATAATCATTGGAGTTGTTATCTGGACTTGTAATATCCTGTCTCTCTGCAGCAGGGGTGAACACTGAATTGCTGCTATCGTGATTTAATGAGGAAGGCCTCAGCTGTTTGGGAGCAGTATCTGGTTTGTGTTTAGTCTTGCACAGAAGGACTTTGTCAGCAGGTTATATACAACTTGAAAGTATAAACACATTACTGCTCAAGACAAACAGAAGATAGTCCACTAGATTAAGCTTTAAGTTCACAGCCCTGGAAAAAAAAATTGCTAAAGAGAGAGCCTTAGTTAAGTGTCAGGCTTCACTGCTTTGTGGAACAAATCCTCAGCATTGCAAAGTTGCTACCATGCACCAAATCTATTCATGCTGAAACCAGCTCATCAACTTGGCTTTTTAACTCCTTGTGGTGCTCCAGCCAGCTGTTATAAAATTATCTGTTACCACTGAAATTGTCTGTTGTTACTGAACTGTATGATCTGCAGGTATGGTGCATCACTCTGGACTCATTCATATTCCTTCAGGGCACTGGCACTTGAGACTGTTACTGCACTCTGTATCTTCTAAGATCTATGTCCACTGCATCACACAACATGTTTTTTAACTTCATTAATCATTTCCAGTTGCTCATCAACACATACATTGCTTAAAATGCACTGTGGCATTAAAGTAACTACAACTCACTGTTATGAATTTAGTATGTCACAGATCATGGAATCCATTGCAGTATTTCCCCACTAGAGAATCTGTCGTATAAGTTTGTTCTTTAGTACAAAGACTCTGCATTCTGCCACTGAATTGTGCCAAAACCATTAGTTGAATGCTTAGCTTTTTCTGTTACTAAATTATTTTTTTCTAATTTTGGCTATTTTGTTTTGCAGCACTTTCATGACTTAGCAATTGTTCCATCAACTGTAAACTTACACAAAATAAACTTGCACAATAACTGAGTAGTAGTTATTGGAACACTGACATTAAAATCACACCCATGTATTTGTTACAGTATGAAAGATCGTGTTTTCAAATAGTGGATTCCTGCATTTTCTTTTAACAGAACAAAAATGCATGCAGTGTATTAACAGACACAACCTAGTACTATGCATTTGGCCATTTCATTCACTCTCCAAATAAAAGCCCCAGGTTTACCTTCTGTGGTCCATTTTCCTTTTGTAATTCACCTGAATAGTCCACTTAGACTGAACTGGAACTGATTTAATGTCTTTAACAGATGTTTGAGAGGTGCTAACTGGTATCTTATTAAATCTAAACCTCTGTTGGTGTCAGAACACCCAATGTAAGTGTTTTGCTTCTTGCTAAGGGTAAAATGAACTGTTGAGGAAGACCTGTACGGTTAGTTGTGATGCATTGCAAATGTAAATAGTCTGTTTTCTAGTAGCTGTTGTAGTGGAACAGCATTTTAACAAATTGTTGTAGGTACCCTTCCTAACAATAGCAGGATAGTCACACATTTACGCTGCTTGCAGTTAGCGTTTTCAGCTACTGTACCAGTAAGTTGATAGCAGAACAATTTCCTGTCATGAGTTTGCTTACCCACAACTGTAAATGCCTAGATACACTTACAAATGTATAGGACAGTGGGATAACTTAAGTTGGAAAGAAGCTCGTAAGGCCTGTAGTTGCCTGATCATCTTTCTACCAAATGTAGACTTTAGGTATCAAAACTTTTTTTTTTTACAGTACAATTGCCTATTGGAAAGACTAAATGAAACAGGCAGACACTGGACACTTAAGTTATTTATGCCACTATTATTTCCCTCAGTGAGATTATAAAACTGACCTTCAGGTGATCTACTTTGTCTAAGGCTATTAGATCCATATCCCAGAAAAGTCCACAGCTGCTTGCCTTCTGCTTTCGGAAGATTTGGGTTTTGTCTCCATAGCAAGTTATGTAGATACAGGTGTATTATCACTTCTATATTCAGGAAGGTAATACTTCTGCATTTCCATATGGTTGTTTCCAAGTGTTAGGTACTGTAACTATTAAGTGAAGTTTCAATGGAATCCTTAAATGCAAAGGTATAAATGTACAGTCGGGATGCTGAAGAGTAATGCAAGCATTCCAGCAATTTTGAAATCTTTTGACAATTATTTTACTACCTGATCCTTACCAGAAAGCATATAGTTTGTATCTCCAAATAGTGACTGTAACTAGGGGTCTTTACATCCAGCAGAGCAGGTTTGCTTCATAACTGTTATATTACAGCACTGTCATCTTAAGTCCGTTCTCGCAGTTGCTCAGCGTGGTGATTCTCAGTTTGATACATTATACTTAAAGCACAGCTGTTGTTTTGCTCATCGCCTCAGGAAATCTTTCCATGCAGGTGTTCCACTTAATATATCAGGCATTATTTTTTTTGAGGAATTAAGGATATGCTTTTTGAATATGCTTTTATTAAAAAAGAAAAAGGTAAGCATCTAATGATAGTCAAAGGATGAATTCATTGTTTCTTTCATCAGAACCATCTAAAGGACCGCCCATATGGAGGATCATTGATGTATCTCGCTCACCACCTTCCTGGTCTGTGCATCTGATGTGGAAGGTAAAGCAACATGACAAACTGCTGGAATGGCGTATTCTTTTAAAAACACAAGTTTTTAAGTGTCAAAATTTACTTCAGCAAGCTTGGGTAGAAAGCTGGGGATACTATGAGTTTTATCAGCATAAGAAGTGCCTTTAGTAGCCTTACTGTAATATTTAGTTGCGGAAAAATTAAAAGTACAGCTGTAAAGGCCATCAGTTAACTGATACATATCTGTGATCCAGAGGATACAGAATCCACTTTTGGATTCCTGTCTTGCTGTCCTTAAGCAGTTGATGAAATTGGAAACTTTCTCTTGAACAAAGTAAACCTTCATGTTATGCCTTCTGCTGTATCCTAAAACTTCTGTAACACTCTCTAGACAGATATACTTCACCTGCAAAATCCATTAAGCCTAGGCACATTCCAGAGGCCCAACTTCTTAAATACAGCACTGCACATTTGCATGCAGAGGGCTGCTGTGTCTAGCTGGCTGATTAATTCAGCTGAGAAAGCAAATGCAATTATGGTTGGTCCCCATCTAAAGCTTTCTTTTGGTCTGTGAACGTCATTACATTTGATCAGCTGTCTATTATTACTAGGTGGCTTGCGTGAAGTTACACATACATTGATATGGCATCATTTTCTGGTGGAACTCATATGCCACTTGCCACTTCTGTCATTATTTAGTTTAAAATTGGAAAACTGGGGCTACTTGTTGAAATTGGTTTCAACAATTTTAAGTTGTCTGAAAACTAATACTGTTACACAGAAACTATTATTAAAACAAGTATTTTTCTACATTAATAGAAGATGACTACTCAGGCTGTTTTGTATTTGGATTTAACACAGCTTAAGATTTAAGATTTCCTTAATGTTGTGTGTGTGGTAAGGTCACATAAAATGAAGCTTTTATCAACACATGTTCTGCAGTCTTTACAGAATAGCTTTTATTAAACTACAGGGTAGTTTTACAGGTAAGCCAAGAAAAACAGGATTTGAACCTGAAATAATTCCAGAAGTTAATGCTTTGCAGAAATGAACGCAGGTTATTTGTGCTTTCCTGAAACACGCAGCTGGTTGATCTGTGTAACTTGTCTTGCTCTCAGATTTTTAGATTATGCATTAAAGACAATAAAGGTTAAGTCGCATTTGTACAGTATCATTATAATCAAAGATGTGTTTCTAACAGGCACTGGAGCCATTTGAAGCCAATGGAGTAATCTTACAGTATGAAGTGAGTATCAGAGCCAAGTCATCTCTCTCCAGTCCACCAGAGAAATACAGTGTTAATACCACCAACCTTACATTAAAGATGCCAAATGGAACTTATGAAGTGACTCTGGTTGCCCGTAACAGAGTCGGGGCATCCCCTCCATCAGTTTTACTTATCCCAGCAAGTAATTCAAAAGGTTAGTGTCTCTTTCAAATGCATCTGCATGGCTTCTGATTTAAGGAATCTTCAGTGTTATAAAATGATACCTTCAATATGGACACATAATTAAAGTATTACTGAATGTATCTACTGTCATATGCCTTATAATTATGCTACCATTTATATACCAGGGAATGTGTGGATTTATATCCTTACAGGTTCATTTGAAGCTGTGTGTGCTGTTGGTTTTGATCTGTAGAGCTACCATGCGCTATGTTCCCTATTGTTTTTCTGAGCATAGCAGGCATTTTTGTTTTCTTTTTTTAAAAAATCAAAGGGTTGGGGAAGCAAGCATCCTATAGTTCCTGTATATATACCATCTCACCATTGTTCTGCTTTCTGATCTCCCCTCACCTCTTTCTTCTCTTGTCTCAGTCTCACTCTCCCCATTTTCAGTATCTTGCCTGGTTGCTTTGTCATCTGCTCCCACTGTTTTCCTACTGCTCGTATTTCTTTCTATTCTGTTCCTTTTCATCATACAGTAGTAGTAACTACAGGCTGGTTTCTCCTTACTTCCAGCCTCTTTTTAGACAATCTGAACACTACCAGGATAGGAAGCAAAGAAACAAGTATATAGGCGGATGATGCTTTTAGCCTAAACACCGAAGGAGAGCCACAGTATGTTTCAAACAGTAGTATTGGAGATAGAAGTACTTTGTAAGGTACATGTGTGTAAGTATTAGAATTTTGCCGCAATATAGGAATATGTTATAAAGAAAATATATTATAAGGAATTCAGAAGTGTGTCAAAGTTTGATATCTCTCTGAAATAAACCCTTTATTTTGGAAGAAACATAGTGTGTTTACTGTGCAGTAAGGCAACCTACTGTGTTTGAGAGCAGAGAAGCTGAGTAACTTCCAGTTCCTGAATAGCCTAATACTGCTTGTATTTCAGAAAATAGCTTTTACATTTCCTTACGTTCTGCCAAATTGTCACCATTACAATAACCCAAAAGAATCCACATTTGACAAAATAGCTATTATTATAATATGTAGCAGAAGAACTGTCAATACGTATAACCTTTCTGTTTTCTTTCATCACAGCTCCTGTGAAGAATGTTAGAACACTACCTAAAGATGGCAAATTGTGGGTAGGGTGGACTGCTCCTAACAGTTACGTTCTTAAATATGTGATTGAATGGTGTCTGGTGTCCAACAGCTCAGACTGCATCATAGAATGGCAGAATGAACCAGGAAATGTTCAAGGAACATACTTAAAAGGTATTTAGCTTGTAAGTCTACAAATGCACTGTAGAATGCTCTCTAAGCCTAGTAAGTATTCTAAAAGTAAGGAAAACTCTTATACTTACTAGAATTTTATTGTGAGACAGGAATCTGGGATAATGCTGAGGGCGTCTGTTAGTTTATGATGAGTGTGGAAGTATCCGTGTGTTTTTGTCAAATACGGTATTTTATCTAATCTTTCATTTTGAAATTTGTTATGTAAGAGCAAGGGGTTTATCTACATTTTTGATTTAGTCTTCTCATTCTTGGAAACCATTAAAGAAGTGAAAAGGTTGAGTTCCTTCAAAATCAAATTCTGTGATCCCTCTTGCAGTTCAAACAATGAAAATTCATCAGCTTTACGGTTCTCAGATTGTGATCAGTAGCTCAAATCAATAATTTTGTGGTTCAGTGCTGCAGACACATAATGGCTTTTTATTTGAAATAAATGAGGAAAAAAAACCAACCCAAACTTCTATGAAGTCTGTTTATTAAAGTTAGCATTTCTGTGTGAACCATTGTATTAATCCTTCAGTTAATATTTTGGAGTTAATAATACAGCCAAAATCCAGAATCCTGTATCTGAAGTAAACAAGAAGGATGGCGAGGAATTTGACTATTTGTGAAACAACACATTTTTCAATATCTTTTTTTAGGTGATATAAAGCCTTTCAAGTGCTACTTGATAACTGTGTACCCTCTATATTCTGATGGTCAGGGAAGTGGACAGTCTGTGAAAGCTTATCTTCAGAGTAAGTACAAAATAGTCATCTTGGAGCATGTAAACTGACTTTTTTGACTAAAAATAATGAGACCTTTTCTTTAATACGGGCTACATAATGAAAAGTAGTCCTACACTTGAGGGTCATCTGATATAATAGATCTTGTCCCTTTGGTTAACATCCATTCTGTTTATTTACAGTATTTAGGAGTTAAACAGATGTCTGTGGCTGACTCTTCCCTTTTTCCAACCTTTATCAGATGATTTGGCATGAGTGTGTTATTTTATTGATATAGTAATATTTATATTTGTGGTATTTTCCAATTCAGTTACCTTCAATTGAAGATTTCATGTGATCTGCTGATTATTGTTTTTCACATCTTTTTCTTCCTGGAGGTTTCTCTTTCAAAACATCTTTGAATTTTCTCTGTTGTCTGAAAATAATGCTTTGCAGATGAGTTAGTCCAGCTATGCCGTTGAAGTTTTTACACAGTAGCAATTCAGTACTCACTAATACTGTTTCTGTGGATGCAAGGGTGCATAACAGAAACTAATCTTCATATCCCATTACAGGTCCTTCAAAAGGACCAACTGTTCAGACCAAAAAAGTAGGAAAAGCCGAAGCTGTTTTGACGTGGAACCATCTCACAGTGGATGAACAAAATGGATTTATCAGAAGTTATACCATATTTTACAAAACTATTGATGGAAATGAAACAGGTAACAAAAAGCAGAGAAGTACTTTGTGGCACTGAAATATTCTGTCTGTCTCCTTCCTAATTCATGCTCCTGAAAAAAGAGATACAGAATCAAGTGTGGCTGACAGTCAGTTCTGGTAACATAAAGCTGATGTCTGAGGCATCTATACCAAACAGAAAAGTCCCTATTAAAGGATTCAGAACATTCAGTCTGTTTATAACAGGGTAGTGAGTTTAGTTGCTGAAAGCTGATTGGCGAGTACTTTGCTCCTATCTTTCTATCTAAATACAGCATGAGATGTTGATGTAGCAAGGTAAAGCTGAACCATTCAAGATGTAAAGAAGTTGACTGCAGTCAAATAGGATAAAGCCTTAAAAAAAAAAGGGGGGGTATATTTTTAATCCTCCTGGAGCTCTAGATCAATACAATATTGCTGATGTAAAACATCTTCTTTGAAATGCATTTTCATTCTCAGTAGTGTGTATGACCGGCAGGCATAAGACAGGGGGTTAGCACTATCAAAATCTTTTAATTTTTAGATTTGCTTAAATTGGAAGAAAGGACCAGTTACTTATGCCTACTCTACTGCTTGTTAGCAGTGTTTTTCTAATTAACAACTGGCTATTTCTAGGTAGCCATGTATTCTGCTTATTAGAAATCTTTAAGCCTCAACGTTACTACTGGTTATGTTTGTAGCTACACTGGGGGAGTGAGAAGGGGAAAAAAAAACCCAACAGCACAAACCCACAGGAAATTAACACATAAAATAACATCAAGAATGAGACTAAATTCAAACACTTGAACAGAAACAGATGAATCGCAGCATTTCTCGTACAAGCCTGTAGTCTTTCTGTTGTATTTTCCATACAGCCATTCATTCTACTAAAACTAGGACATGGCATCCTAATGTTACTGTGTTTGCGGAGTTCTAATCAATTGTACAGAAAACTAGTATAATTTTTTCCTTTCTTTAGCTGTGACAGTGGATCCTTCCAAGACAGAGTATACCCTTTCTTCTCTAGCCAGTGACACACTGTATACTGTGCGGATGATGGCATACACAGATGAAGGAGGCAGGAGTGGTCCTGATTTTACATTTACTACACAAAAATTTGGTAAGGAAGAGTGGTACAATTAGAAGTAGGAGGTAATGGTGCAACACTATAGCAAGGCTCTGTGCAAGGTATGATAGGAGGGGAGGGTGACTTTATTAAAGAAAACGTTTCAGTCAAAGTCATACTCACTAGGTGCCTGGTATCTAGGTAACCTGTCTAGTGCTCGTTCACAGTGAGGTAGTTCAGTCACAGCTTATTCCAGTTGTACAGAGGACATGCCATTCTTGCAACCCTTCATCAGGTTCCACATTCTCATTTATATCACTGTTAAAGTTTGTTACAGTTCTCTACAGAGACTCATTTTGAAGAGTGACATTTCTTGTATGTTCAGCTCTAGAGAGTGCTTCATATTTGTAATGGTAAGAGCAGCAATGTTAATCGAACTTAGTTGTGGAAAACACTTCTTTAGATTTAGCAGGTTTTAATATTCTCTTTTTGTATAGTGTTGTTTTTCCCTAAGTGTTCTGTAAGTTTTACTTAATGTGTATAATATTGGAAGGAATACATAACAATAATGCAACTTGGTGTTTGCAGGCAGAGGGTATTTTCATGTACAGGATAAACTTACGGATGACTAATGACTTTGCTTACGTTACTTACTTGCTCATGATGATGTTATGACAGCCATAAGGCCACTGAAATACCTGGACCACAGGTGAATTCACATAGATGTTCCTGTCATATCTGCCCAAACTGTAAATTTACTTGCTTCTTCAGTATTATAACTTCTGGAGCAACCTGGGGGTTTTTGTTGATGCCAGACATTAGATTGTTTGGACAGAGCTTTTCGTGTTTTCACTTTACGGGCTCTTTTCATATGATGGAAAGGTTCTTCTGAAGGTGAATCTTAAGACTGAGTGCTGTTGGTGTATTCAGTTTCAGATTCTCCCTGTCCCTTTGGGAATGTATGCTGCTGCTGAGTTCCTTAAATGTCAAAGTGAGCTGTAACTGCTTCTCTTCATTTCCTTCAGGGAAAGGAGAGATTGAAGCCATAGTTGTACCTGTGTGTCTAGCGTTCCTGTTGATTGTGCTCCTTGGAGTTTTGTTTTGCTTCAACAAACGTGACTTGTAAGTATAATGAAGTCTTTTTCATACATTTCTGGTATTTCTGGGAATAACAGATGGCAATAATTTAACACAAGTAAATACTCTGCAGCTAGATCAGAAAAAGAAGGTAAAACGCACATATTCAGTCATGATAAACATTCTTTTCCTTGAGAAATTTGCCTCTTCTGCAACTAATTTTTTACTGTTAAGGGTTAGCACACAACCTAAATGTTCCATGACTCAATCCTGCAAGGAAATTCCTGCTTTATTTGCTAGAGTTGGTGAGGATTATGTTTGTTAAGTTGTGATCATGATCTTCTGTGTTGTTTTCTTAGTCATCATGTCAGAGTGGAATGATGATCCTTAGTTTCTGAAGCACAGATGATCTGTTTGCTTGCTATATTTGAGCTGTTTAATTACGGTGTTAGGAAATGTTAAGCTTGATGGCCAAAAAGGTCAGGCAAGCATCTTACTTAACTACCTTGCATAACCTCAGTCAAACTCTGTGCCAGTTTACTACCTGCTGGGAAACATACTCTTTCCTTCTGCTCCCTCTACCTACCACAGAGCTCTTGTCTGTGGCTTTAGCTGAGTGCTTATTGCTGAAGTCTTTTCCCTGCCAAGGAGTAGCACATATCGCATGTCCCCAGTCAACTATCTTCTCTTTCTAATTAAAGACAGCATTTTGTGCCCTTTTCTTTCTGACCTCCCTGCTGTTCCTAAAATCTGTTCTTAATCGATGTCAGTTGCAAAGCCCATTTTGCAATTTTCTTCAGAGTTCTCCTACAGAGCATCTGTTGTTGCACCTTGTCTAAAGAGTGGCATAGACGCATTGGTTTCAGAGTTAGTTTGGTTGGGAGTGAATTATCTACAGAAACATCTATTTTTACTACATTTACTTTTTTCTACATCCTTAAACTTGAGAGTTACAACCAACCAAGTAAGTTTTTCTTCAAAAAGTTTCACTTTATTTTTAGCTGTGAAGATGGCTTAGATTGACAGCTGTGATATTGATATCTTAAAGAAGCAACAATGTATTTTTATACTGGCATGCATCATAGACTTTAAATAATTAAGTGCTCTGTAGATTCTAGAGTGCTATAAATTTTAAAATCCTTCACTAACTCATTACCATTTGTAGCTATCCAACATAAGGCAAACTAACATCTAATGTGTGGAGCAGTTACAAGTGCAGTGCTGTGTTCTGCTAAGTAGTACAGCTTCCTACAAAGATGTAAAGTAGCCCAGGAAGCATTCCTATTTAGAAATAAATACTCTTGCAAAATTTCTGTGTAAAGGAGAAGTGTCCTGGATTATGCAGTACTTGCTACTAACATAGGAGTTTGGGGAGTGCATCTTGTAATTCTGTTCTGGTTTTAATCCTTTACAGAATTAAAAAGCACATCTGGCCTATTGTCCCTGATCCATCCAAGAGTAACATTGCTCAGTGGTCTCCTCAAGTTCCAGCTAAGGTAATACTCATCTTTCTGCATCCTCTAGCTTCCTAGTCCACAAGGTTTCAAATAAACTAACAGTGGGAGTCTTCTGTCTTCTAGCACACAGAGATTTCAAGGAGAAAAAAACTGTGGATGTTAAGTTTCATGACATTGTGGTACAATATGGTTATGAGACTTTTTTGCATTAATAGATTCAGCATTAGAAATACGTTGTCCTTAGCACAAGTTCACAGTATAGAGCAGGCTTTAACATTGTGAATTATATTCAGTTTAGTAGTTGGGTCAACTCCTAATTATTTGACTCATTCATGGAAAATCAGGATTAAGTAAACAGAACTCATGATTCCCATTCTTAAGACCCTGAAGTGTGACTTGCTTGCACAGTTAAATCATGAATGAGAGAGAAGGCTTTAAGTTACTCATGCATAAGGAGGTGGTAGCAAAACTTATGCCCCACAGGGGATGAATTACATAGCAAATTCTGTTTGACAAACTGTGACTAATTTCTGTGAAGAATAGCCATCACATTGAATGCATTATTGGAAACGAAGTAGGTATGGCTCTCAATATAGAATGTTCCTGTGCTGCAGAGCAAATGGTTCTATGTTTATGGCTCTTAAGAATATTTAAAACTAGAGCAAAGCTTGCACACCAACTGTGCTTCTAGAATAGTTGTGTAAGTAAGGCTTTGTATTGGAGACAAAACTACATCCTTCATAACATAATTTGGAGGTATTGCCAAACTTAGGAAAAAAATTAAATGAAGAAACTTGAAAAAATTACAGAATAAAAATTCAGGTATTTAATGAGATTTTTTATTTTGAACATAACCTTCCTCTTAGGCAACATCCATCTCTGTCTTTCAGCATAACTTTAATTCCAAAGATCAGATGTATCCAGAAGGCAGCTTCACAGATGTAAGCGTCGTAGAAATAGAAGCTGATGACAAGAAGTCTTTTTCAGAACAAGATCTAAAACCCTTTGACTTACTTAAAAAGGAAAAAAGTACTTCAGAAGGGCACAGCAGTGGTATTGGAGGGTCCTCATGCATGTCTTCTCCTAGGCAAAGTGTCTCTGACAGTGACGAAGGTGAAACTACACAAAACACTTCAAGCACTGTACAGTATTCAACTGTAGTGCTTAACGGCTACAGAGACCAAACACCTGTGCAAGTCTTTTCAAGGTCTGAGTCGACTCAGCCACTGCTAGATTCAGAAGAGAGAGCAGAGGATCATCATGCTGGAGGAGGTGACAGTACAATACAGAGGCAGCAGTATTTCAAACAAAATGGTGTTCAGGATGAAACCAACACAGACAGGCCATGCTTTGAAAGAATGAAGCAAATCACTTCTGCTAATGAGGGGGATACTGTTGGATTTGCACAACTGCAGATCTCAGGTCAGAGTTCACAGCTATTGGGCCTTGGGCTGGAAAAAAATACCCAGGAAGCTGCTGTATCAGATGCTTTACAGGCAAGTACTGAAGGACAAATTGTGGGACCTGAAATAGTGGAAGGAAATCCACCATCAGTTGATGAAATGCCAAAAAGTTACCTCCCACAGACTGTGAGACAAGGGGGCTATGTGCCACAGTGAGAGAAGAGACTGGCTCTGTTTTAGGCCTTCAGTAGTGCCTGTTCACACTTTCTCCTGTGTTTCTGATAAATTAAGCTAGGTATTTTTATCTGAATGAAGATAGAAATATTGAAATTAAGTGAAGAGTAATATGACAAAGTACAGTAAGGACTGTTTTTGTGGAAGATTTGCAGTCCAGACCTACTGGAGACTTAACTTTTATGCACTACATAAAATCTTCTGTCTGGATAGCTGAATAAGCCTTTGTGCTACCTTGGGGATTTTGCATCTTGTCATATCAGATTTACATGTGATTGAAAATGGCAAGTTTCAATTAATCAATCAGCCAATAGACCTTCTAGAAGAAATACTTTGGTTTGTGATAGTGTACAAGCCTAAAAAGCCAGCTTTAGTTGCTTGGAGCATCTTTGTGCAAAAGTAAGACTGAACCTTAGTATTCTAATGTGGAAGAATACTTGTCATACACTTTCAGTAGCTTGATTGACTTTCTGAATTTTTACTTGGCCCAGTGTCTGTTTCCTGTTTACCAGACATGCAAATCATTTTCATCCCCACTTAAAAATCAGAACAATTAAATATAACTTGCTATGGTGTGCAAATAGGAAAACACCATGATTGCTTGACTCTGAATGCTACTATAGTAATTGATATTCTGCCTACATTTAGATATGCGTGCAGATGAACTGTATACTAATTTGGCCTAAAAATGTGCCTTGCAACTTGACGCACAGTAATTCAGTCTTGTATTCAGTTTAAAAATACAGATGAAAACACTAATTAACAGTTACTTGGAGGTTTTCTACCCAAATCACTGTCAGATTATATCATACCCCTCTTGTCATATAAATTGCCTCTGTTTATTAAGTGCACCTTTGTTGATTACAGCTTGAGGGGCAAGTAACAAGCTGTAAGTTTTTACCATTTTTCTAATGGCTCTCTATTAGCAGTTATGAGCCACAACACTTAATATGGTTGTTCAAATTCTTTATTCTTATTCTCACTTTTACCTGTTTCATACAGTTTGCATTTTATTGAAGAAGTTACATTTCTTGGAGACTGTCTCTACCAGGGGTTAAGGAAAAAAAAATTACATTAAAATAAACCCCTTATCCAATGATAACTAGAAATTTTATGGCACTCTTACAGTTTTTTTAACCTTAACTTAGTCTAGTCAGCTTTCTAATCTGACACTAATAAAACCTTAATTCAAAACACTACATGCTGTGTTGTGAGAATAAAAGATTTTGGTTCTCCTTCAGCAAAAGAACTATGCATTTAAGACCACCTTTTGTTCTGTGACCTCTGGTGCTGCTGTTCTGCAAAGCACTTGCTAAAGGCCCTGGAAAGGCAGGTGTCAGTATCATTTCAACTTGCCTTGTCCTCGACTGCCTGCTTGCATGGAAGGACAGGTGTACATATAAATGTTCACATACGTCTTCTGCTTTTGTAACAAAAATTCAATACTAAATTCCTAAGATTACCTCTTGAGGTCTGGACTATTTAAAACAGATAAAGAATGCAGGATCTTTAATAACATTTCAATTATTCTACAGTTCCTGTCTCCCAGTTGTATTTTTTTGTATCCAGGCACTTTTTTAAACTAACAGGCTATGTTGCAGCTTATTGTAACTACACCTTTCTTCAAACCAGTCCCCTTTGTTTTCTCTCCACTCCACCACCGCACCTTCAAACTCCCTCTCAGAGAGCACGAGCATAACGAAAACAGTGCTGTCAGAGGCAGCACAGGCCGTATGTGGGGGTTTTTCAGAGAGTGAAGGAGCATTCTTTTGTCAGAAGACATTCCTCTTTGATAATAATAGCAGTTACTTTACTGGGGGATGGGTTGCCTCTTCTATGCAAAATTAGTAGTGACTATAGAAACCACAAGTAAAAGGGAAAGTCTCTGTTGAGCAGCGTGTGTGATTATTAGAACTGCTCTGCAGCCACATGCATCTAATCCACCTCCTCATGGCTGAGATATTGTGGGTCACAACCTGGCTGCTTAGTCTGAACGTTGTCTCAAAGGCATGGATGTCTTCAAAAACACACTGATGGCTTATTTCTTTTTCTGTTTTTTTCAATTGTGATCCAGAGATACTAACTTTTGATAGCATATGTTATGTTTGAGGGATAACTATTATAACTATGAGGGATAATTATTCCTGAAATTGCTGTTTGCCTTTCCGTTGTATAAAGGGAAGGCATTTAGTTCTCAGTTGCTGTTACATGGACCATTTCCAACATGAAACAACTAGCATCAAGAGATTCTCATTTTTAAAGGCTAAAAGGAGTTCCGGCCTGTCACTTCTGGCAACCTTCTTTGTTATTTATGGGCCAGTGGTGATAAACTCACAGAATCATCTAGGAGTGTATCCTATAGAGAATTCTGTCTGTCTGGCAGAGTTATATCTTTAAGACTTGTGCATTTATCTAGGGATAAAATGCTAAAGACTAAGCAGGAGATGCTGGCGGGTGATTAGCTTGTTGAAGCCACAGTACAGGTTTAACCACAGTACAGGTTTACACAAATTAACAGGTTTACGGCTTGTTTGTAAACCTATGTGCCAAATATTGTATCACGCAGTGTTCAGGGTTTAATTTGATTTTGTACTTTGGATTGTAACAATCTAATTGTATCAAACAGTTGCATACAGATTTTTAGAGAGTCTGTAATGTAATGATAGCAATCCACTTAAATTCTCTGAACTTGGCTCTAACATGGTGACTAAAGAAAAAGATTTCTTCCTTCCCCTCCCAGTAACTGGGGTGCACTTTACATAATAAAGGCATTGTTAAAATGAAATCAGACTTCAGTATTGCCATTTCCGTGTCCATCTTGGTTTCCTGGACTGGAATTTTTCAGGTGGGGGTGAGAGAAGATCTTTTTACTTTGGTGGCAGGGAAGGGAGGCTAGTAGAAATACAAAGTTATTCCTGTATTAGCATACCTGAAACATCTTTTAGGTGCAGGCTGGCTAACTGCTTCTCAGCTTATGAGACAAGTGAATATATTTATTGCCATAGTTCTGTTGTGGTGTTAGTGTTAGAACAGGAGGTTGTTTCTGGGGTGTGTTGGCTCACTTTCAGGGCAGTTAACCTGGGAATATCCCCTTTCAATGTAGTAAAAGTCTTGGGACTGTTTCATATGCCTGACCATAGCAAACTAAACTGCCTGCTAAGCCTTAACCTGGCAGTGCAAAGCACAGCAGAGCAAAAATTCTTTTGAACTTAAAAATATTTATTTCTTTAAAGCTTTATTCTAGAGCATTTGTGACAAGCATGTGCCCGATCTGTGCTACAGCCTGGCAAAATATTGGTCACAAGGACTGGGAAAAACCTTTGGCCCTGGCAGGTGGAGGGAGTTTGCATGTGAGGGCCGAGTCCTGTTCTTGGGTACTGGAGAAGCCCCATTGCCTGGGGTGGGGTTTGCAGCTTCAGCTTTGATTGTAAATCATGAGCAGCACTGGATGGTTAAAACATAAATGAGTGTGCCCAATATGTGGGAATATCCATACTGATTTAACTTCAGTAATTGGACTTGTTTAATTACTGCCAGGTCTTGAACATCCAAAACCCACATAAATATATGCTGCTATGGTATAGACTTCACAGTAGGATCTGAAACTCCAAAGACTTGACAAAGTGTTAATAGTCAGCCCTGTTCGAGGACATACACATTTTAAACTGTAATTTTTGTGCATTAAATGGGACTAAATATGTTAGCTTATTTTCCCAGAGACATTTGTTTGTTATTTGGATACATTCCTTTAACTATGTTTAAAAGTTCTCCTGACTGATGGATTGTAAATCTTCATGAATCCCTTGTAACTTCTTGTCTGTTTGCTAGGATGGGTACGTGTAGCCATTTTAAATTCCAAGAGTTGCTTTTAATGTTATTTGGAAGCAGTTTGTAACAAATATGTTGAGTCTTTTTTCGCATAGCCATGTGGGAATTAACAGCCAATCCCACAGTCTTCAGCTTGGCTGTTGACCCAGAAAACTGCAGTGAAGTGGAAGTGGAAGTGCAGAAGTCTGGAGAAGGATAAAATTAAGTATCTTGCATTGGACTCACAAATTTCCATTTCTTTTCCTTAGAATTGAAAGGATCAGCTAAGAAAGAAAAAAAAAAATCTAAAATGCATTTGTGTGTTTGCTTTCACTTGTTTCCTTTGTAGTACTTGTGCAATCTGAGCCATTCCTAAAAACAAAAGCAGTGCTGACTTAATGCACAAGGGCGCATTTGTAAAATGTAAAATTAACTGAGGGCCAGATGTCAACAATCATCCACTTCCCCCCCCCTCTTAATTTTAGTGCAGAGAGAGGGTGGGCAGTGAGTGCCTCCCAGAATGCAGCCTTAGTCAGTACTTGCGTCTATTTGCAAAGCCAATTTTGAAGGGGATATTTGCAGCAGAGTCAGCGATACTCTGCAGAAGCACACTTCTGTAACAATAGATGAAAAACACCTATGGCACAACTGTCAACAGACGGCTGGAAAGCTCCACGTCCTCCTGCTCAGACTGAAGCGTCTTCTGCACCCCGCACCGGCGGCTGCAGGCGAGGTAGATGAGCATTCTCTGCAGTGTTGAAACTGGTAACACCTACTGCTTTTCTTCACATCAGAGCACATTCACTATGGATCCAGTCAACTTGCCATGTTTTTTTAACACACCAGTCTTGTTTACAGTGTCGCATACAGCTGGGCACTTTGATATACAGCGAGGGATTGTCTAGGACCCAGCTGCTTTTATTTGGGCTTAAGGAGACTGTCAAGGCTACTGGTCATGAATGTTGCTGTGCTGATATGTGCATCTAGGTGAGTGGAGGCATGGGACAGAGACAGACAGACTGACAAGGAAAGTGCCTTGGTGCTGGATTGGATGGCTAGTGAATGTAAACATTAAGTCAAATGTTACTATGTAGTTAAAGTAAGTATGGCTGATGAAGCTACTGGTAATTTGAATGCCGGCTTTAAAGGGCTTGCATACTCCGGCCAGAGGTTAAACTTGTAAACTGCTGCCTAAGCTGTCTCTGTATGGAAATGCGTTTTAATACCAGTACACTATGTTAATTCTTTTGCAAGCTGCATGTTTATTGTCATATAAAGTCTGCTTTCTACAATTTACCTCATGGTTAGTTTTGAATGTCTTCCTCTGTTACCCAACTGTGCCTGAATGCTGCATTTGACTAGTACATAATATACAAAAAGAAATCAAAACAAAATTTTCTACATCCCTTGTGTGCTGGAGTCAACATTGTGTAATGCTGACATAAGTAGTAACCACAGAAGGCAGAGAGACAAGGCACTACCTAAATGTGTCCAAAAATCCAATTCTAAGGAATACTATAGGAGTGAGGAGCAGGGTATAATTCTGACTGCTCTCCCAGGCTCATTTCCAAGAAAGAAGTGACCTGGCTTTGTCTGGCGTTGCCTCAGCCTAGTTTGGTTTGGTTTGGTTCGGTTCTTTTGTATCTAATGGGTGGGGAACTCTCGCAGGCCCATCGTGAACCTGTATCTCAGTACTGAAAAGGCACAGTTGGAGCTTGAAAGCATGGTCACACCTGCAGATGGCTTCAAGTGTGGCACCTGTGGTAAGACAGCTTCCCCTTCCCGGCTGAAGTCCTGGTCTGTGTAGGCAGACTGACCCATAAACTGGAGGCGGGGAGATGTGTTAAGATTAAGTGTCACCGCCAGCACCAAAAGTCCTATCTGTCACTGCAACAGAAGAGCCATTGCTGGCATGTCGTGCCTGTTAACACTCTGGTGGTAAGTGCAGATGTAACACTAGACATCTTTCCCAAAATGTTAGTTCACTGCGCAACAGTTCACTTGTCACTGTTTTACATAGGGCTTGAAGTTTCTATGGGGACGTGTGGGTTTTGTGTGTCCTTCCCACCTGAGGTCTCAGCACAGTTGTGCTTCACAACTGGAGGGCCAAGCACATGCAGAAAATGCATTGTTATCACTGCTCACTGCTGGCAGAGCGAGATTGCTTCCTGTAACTGTTACTATAAACAAAGGCAATAAGTCTGGACAGTGACTTAAATGAATACGCTGCTTTCCACAGCAAACACCTAACTGTGCAGTGCACACATCAGCACACCAGAAGCCGACAGGTTCCTGGGCTCAGCCCTCCATCCCCGTGGCTGGGGGCCAGCAGAGTACCTGGATATGTGCCTGGACATGTGCTAGCCCAGGGGCAGCTGGTCTGTCCAGCCGGGACGGGCACTGGGCAGCAGCACAGTGCGACAGCGGTGCTGTGGCACTGAGCTGGGTCAGGGGCCAGCGGCAGGTTTCGGTGCGGGGACAGCTCTGCAGGAGCCATCCACCTGTGAGCACTCAGCCGATCTCTCAGCCTCTTGTCCTCGGTAAACACTCCAGGGTTGTGCCTGGGACACCCGTTACCTCCAGGATGCCGCTGAGCAGCAGACCTGTGTCTGCAAAGCCAACAGGGACTGTTG
>NW_009920617.1:0-20575 GCF_000696875.1 Nestor notabilis
ATATATACACACACACACATACATTTCTTCTTCTCTCATTCCCTAAATACACTTGGCTTGCATTTAGAGGAAACTTTAAAAACCTTTGAAAATATCACATGTTGGGTACCTCCACGGATGGAAGTTAATTACTGATCTCATGTATTCATTTTAGGCTATATGTGAAATATTGGCAAATTACTTTCATAGGAAAAAAGTGTGAGAGATGAATGATAGAAGTTGGTTTGATAAACTGGGCAAGGATGATCATTAGGGAGGAGAAGCACAAATATCCCATCTACTTTACCCTGTCAGCATGACTAAGCTCCATTATTGAGAGTTTCATCTACAACTAATTGCTTCTGGCCTTCTCATAAGAACACTTGTCTACGGAATATTTGATAGATGTGTGCAAAGAGGGGTCATAACATGCTGCACAACCCATTCACCTTTCTTTCTACACCTGAGATGAAACCCTACAAATCTGCAGTCTGCAACCCAGCAGTGATAAGAAAACTGATCAATGGCCTCCTCTTGCTTTCAGGGGAGGATATTCTCCCTGTTACTGGGACTGCCCTCAAGCAGTCAGCTGGAACACTGTGGGGACTGCTAGCGATCTTCTGCCATCCAGAAGATGCCTCTCAGTCTTCAACTTTTCTCCATTTCTACTAAAAGGGTCAGGGAGAGGAGTCTGCCAGGTACAGGACAAGTGGCACAAGGAAGGAAGGGGAAGAGAGGGAGTCAGAGCTCAAGCAGCAGCAGGAACATAATGTGAACAGGAACAATTCATACCTGCAGTGCTTAGGCAGAACCCTTACAAAAGACAAGAGCTTGTCATAGCATAACAGATCTGCTTGTTCTTGGATAAACTGGAGTGGATGCTGTTATCATTGTACGTGTCTAGTAGTTTATATTTTGTTCCAAAAGCTGCTATGCGATACATCGTAGACACAGGAATGAAAACTACTCTAATTGGATTGTGTTAATCCCAGCGGATAGTCTTCTGTGGAAGATAGAATAACAGAATAACAGAAGGTATCTAGGCTTTCTTGTAAAAAGGAATTCATATATTAAATGATAGAATTATTATATATGAGAGATGTTTAGCTACAAAAGCAACTGCCAGCCTGATTCCTTATTCAGTAAGGGACAAAGCTTCTGAAATAGAGCATATAAAGTGAGTTCAGGATACTGAAACATATAATCATAGAATAATTTGGGTTGGAAAGAATTTCCAGCAAGGGTCTAGTCTCCTTTGCTCAAGGGAGGACCATATTCAAAGGTAGAATAGTCAGGGTTGTTCCCAGTCATGTTTTCAATGTCTGTAAGGTTGGAGATTTCATTTCTACTTCGCTCTGCATGTGTTCCAGTCTTTGAACACCTTGTGAATATTTTTTCCTAATACCTGATTGAAAGTTCCCTAGTTGCAACTTGTGCCTGTTGGTATCAAAAAAGCAGGTGAGACATCTCTAAAAATAAATAAGCTCAAGTGGAAAACTAGACATAAGGAATAGTTTAAAGTCATGGCAAATATCTGAATTAATAAATACAAACACAGCGCTCTAAAAATAGACATGAGACCTCACTTTGATCTGAAGTCAATAGCAGTTTTGTACTTGGAAGTGAAAGAGGTTAGACTCATCACAGGATTTGCGCTCATGAGTTTTTACTTGACTGTCCTTTGGATGTCAAAGTCAGAAAGAACGTGCATATTGCATCCCAATATTTAAAAAAGCCCAAACATTAATGGAGTATTGGAACATATAATAGGGATGTACCTTCTCATGTCATCATAAAAAAAGCAGCTCAAACAGAGGAGTAGGACAAAACATGAACATAGAAACACAATCCCTTATTTCTGTATTTCTGTGTAATATACTAAATAATTTTTGTGTAATATTGCAGCTGCTTTTCCTTTCAACACACAGCAAGCAGAAGTATGTGAATTGCCACCTTTTTGGTGGGCGACCAGGTTTCAAAGGGGCAGCAGTTAATTTATTCCCTACTTTAATTCCTTATTCTGCCTGCTTCCAGTAAATACCCTCCTGGGAAGACATGCAAAGACAAGCATGTCTCTTTGACATAGAGTAGAATCTTTGACAGTGGTTTGAAGGAGTAGCTGGTTGTATTTCTCAAGAAATGTCTGATTTTCTCAAGAAATAGGGGTAATTTGAAACAAAAATTCTTTTAAATCCTCAGTTTTCTTATATTTTTAATAAGTCCCTGATCAGAGAGCTTTTTAGTGTATGTGGTGTGTATAATAGCAGGGCAGCATTAATAAAGCTCAAAAAGGAATCAGTTCTCAGCAGAGAAAATATAAGATAGAACATGGGTATTGAGAAGGAAAAATAAAAAATTCCCTAAGAAGCATCTAAACCCACCAGAGAGCTGAGAAGCTAAAAAATGTATGAATAACATTAATAGAAATTAGTGATTAAATTTTAATTTTCAAAGGGACAGATGTATAAATGAAGAATAGTAGTAAGCAGTAATCACACTAGAACACATAAGGAGAAATCCAACATCTAAACTTAGCTGAAGAAAAAACAGTTAGTGATGTTTTATTATTGATGGATATGTTTTGAAGAGACTCTGTGGAAAGAGAAAGGTGATGTAAGTATTTCTTTCTTGTACAGTACATTAAAAAAAATGTTTGAAAATAATTTGCCAAATAGCTCATGACAGCAACTACCTCAAGGAGGACCATTATGTTCTGGAAATGAAGTTAATGGTTCAAATCTAGCAGTCGAGACATTGCTAGTCCCAGGGACTTGCTACTCCTTGTATTAATGCTCAACTTGACCACTTAAAGGGGATATAATCAGGAAAACACTTTCAGTTTGAAATCTGATTCAGGCAGAAGTGATCCATGTTTTAACAAAATTGGTTAGAAAGTAGACTGTTTTTCAGAAAAAATGGGAAATATTCATTCGAGAGATTGGGAGTTTTCAGAGAAAGATCACAATTTTTCATAAGAAACAGGCACATTTTTGGGCAGCTTTTCGGTTGATCGTAACTCTAATTTTACATCACAGGACAAAGTTTGCCAGCCTTAGCTGTGAAGCATGAACATGTTAGTAATCTGAATTCACCTCAGGTACAGAATTTGAATGATACTCAAGATGTAAAAGTTCAAAATCATCACTTGTTTTGTTTGGCTGCTTAACTTCTCAGTGGTGCTCTGCTTTCCTGTAGGTTGGCATTTCACTTTTTTAGGTCCCTTTTGTGGTTTCTTCGTCCTTTGGAAAGTTATCATCTCGTGACATTTATGTATGCCTAAAAGTCATCTAGAAGATGATATTTGGAATGAAATAAAAAGAGTAGTAGAAATTAATAAGGAAGCAAACAGTGTAATGAAGGATAAAGGATAGGTTATAAGATCTGTAAAAGATGTACTTTTTGTCTTTTATAAGGTGTTTAGCTTGTACACACTAAAACTTATGGATCAGTCTTTTCGTGTTTGCCTTGCCTAATGGAACACACCACAAATATAGTCGCAGTACAAATAATAAAAACAACAGTAATGCAGAGATGAAAACTTTTAAAGCACTAAAGAAATAACTTGGAAGAGGCATTAAAAAAGTTAAGAAAATGGAACTGGGGGGAAGCAGTGTCTGTTAAATTCTTAGAGAAATATGTTTTTTTCTACACTGTGTTGTCCAGTTTTTTCATTACTGTATTGTCTGCAGTGTAAGATCTTTGTTTTAAAATCCAGGAGGTCAGTTTTAGAAATTATGTTACTTACAGAAGCTGTGCAGAAAGGTGAGAGAATGGAAAATCCTTAAAGCACAGTAGGAACAATAGGCCCATGAAAGACATTTTATTGTACCTGATGGTTGGCAGGTAAAATCTATTGGCAGAAGGAGCACATTGCTTAAAAGACAGAACTTCCTGCCTTGTTCTCAAAAAAAGGACAAAGATCTGAATGGTAGGAGTGAGTTAAAATTTCCCAGAGGGAAGGAATCATTTACAAAAACTAATAGTCAAGAAACAAGTTTATTGAAATAGACCACTTTTTCCGCCCCCCGCCCGTATTCCGTGTGCCTGATATTTGTTGATAACAAAAGTGGCAGCTGGATGCAAGTGCTGACCCCCCATTGTCTGACTGTGGCAAGTTCCTTCCTACTCTAGCAGTGAAGCACAGTTTCAAATCCTGCAAATGAAGCGGCACACCCATCTCTGTGAGCAAGTGTATGCCTGAATCTGGAAGAAGTTTTTATCTTCTGGCAAATAGAGGTGGTTTTGTAAATGCTGGGTAACTATTGGTCTCCAGAGTACATAGTCCTGGTTGATGTTTTGCTTATAATATACCGACTCTTTCATGAAGTCATGAAAATGCAGTTACAAAATAGGACAATACATTTTCTTAAGCAAACCTAATGGGTCCCTGGTGGCAAAAATGCAATGCAGAATGGGAGTGCAGCAACACAAGCGTGCCACGGGCCTCTCCTTAGCTGAGGTATGAAACAGCTGTCACAGCCATGAAACACTTGAAAGCCAGTGTTTCATGGCTGTGCCAGAAAGCATCTGGCTAATGCCCTTGAGAGACACATCAGCCTTCACCCTAGCATCCACGCATTAAAGGAGACATTTGTTGCAAGCTAATGAACCCTTATTTTCACGATCTAGGTGTCAACAGAGAAATGAGCTGTTCCACAAGCAGTAAAATTAATAAAGCCTAATTTTTTTACGAATTTGGCCTAGGTCTGCACATAACTCTTTACAAGAACCCCATACCTCTTCCATACCCACTTCACCCCCAAAAACTCTTTTATCCTGACTATCACCAGCTCCCAACTCTATTGCCCTCTCTGGCTGAGCAACAGGTAGCATGCTGCCTGTTCAGAGCAGAGGCTGAGTGTGTGCTGGCTGAGCACTGTCCTTCAGGATAAATGGTAGTTACTGCAAATACCTCTCCTTCTCCTCTACCTAAGTGCCAGCGTTCACCACTTTTTTAGAACCTTTGTTATCTTCAGTACTGCTGCCCGTCTGCTGGTTTGTTTGGAGCTGGTCAGCAGGTTCACAAATTACAGAGAAAGATGAAAAGCACCAGAGGCCAGGTCTCATTTCCTTAGGAAACCAGGGTTTAGACAAATGGTCACAGATCAGTGATTAGATTGCAGCTTCTGCTGAGGTCTTCATAGGCTGAGCCAGTTCAAGTTACAAGTCTAAAACAAATGCATGCAGAGCGATACTAGGTCTTGTCAGCATGACTGCTATATAGGCCCCATATGCCACACCAAAAAACTACCTTAGAGGTATTTTTCACAAAGGAAGCTAAGCTTGTGAAAAGTAGAACTTGCACCTGCTACAGTTTAGCTTAGCTTCCACAAAAATTCCACATTGTCTTTTTCAGATGGATGCCTGGCTCAGAGTTAAAGGACATGCAGTACGCAGCCCCTAGCAGAAGCTGAAAATGGATGGTGCCTACTGACGCTATTCGACAATGTTATCTTCTCTTTTCCTATTTGAGATGGGTGATGTGATCATCAGGAAAAAGTTCTAAAATAAGCCTGAAGAGTGACCTCTTCATCCCTTGATTTCTCTTTTCTCAAGTCTAAAAACCATCAGAAGAAATGACCAGTCAACTACCAGAGGAGTCTGTGGAGACCCAGAGCTCAGATGAGCTTGAGTGCAAGATCTGTTACAACCGCTATAACATGCGACAGAGAAAACCGAAAGTGCTGGAGTGTTGTCATAGAGTATGTGCCAAATGCCTTTGCAAGATCATAGACTTTGGTGATTCCCCGCAAGGAGTCATAGTATGCCCGTTTTGCAGGTTTGAAACGTGCCTGCCAGACGATGAGGTTAGTAGTCTTCCTGATGACAACAACATCCTTCTGAATTTAGCTTGTGGGGGAAAGGGAAAGAAGTGCCTACCAGACAACCCAACAGAACTCTTGCTGACTCCCAAAAGGTTGGCATCTCTGGTTAGCCCTTCTCACACCTCTTCTAATTGCCTGGTTATAACAATCATGGAAGTACAAAGAGAAAGTCCCCAGACCCTGAACGCAACCCCCGTTGTGGAATTTTACAGGCCTACGAGTTTTGACTCTGTCGCAACTGTGTCCCACAACTGGACAGTGTGGAACTGCACATCCTTGCTCTTCCAGACCTCAATTAGGGTGCTAGTGTGGTTGCTAGGGTTGCTCTACTTTAGTTCCTTGCCTTTAGGGATTTATTTACTGGTGTCTAAGAAAGTCACCCTTGGGGTTGTCTTTGTAAGCCTTGTTCCTTCGAGCCTTGTTATTCTCATGGTTTATGGCTTTTGCCAGTGTGTTTGCCATGAAGTTTTAGACTGCATGTCATCTTGATAACAAATACAGTAAAATAAGATGTATTGTCACTTGTGTAGCATAGTTAATCTGTCCTGTCTTTGTATTCTTATTTATTCTTGTTGTTGTCCATCCCACTAAATGGAAGCAGTGGCCCTAGTTATATGGTCCTTTTTTTCTGCTTTATTTGATTCACCCCTCCTTTTTTTAAGCTAAATAATGGAAATAAAATTTACATGCTGATTTTAAAAGGTCGAGTTGTAAAAAGGGGTAAAGCAAAATTGCCAAACTTGGTGCCTGCTGCTGCTGCCACTATTCAAATAAGCAGACCTTTGCTTTTTATTGGCTTGATTATGTCAGTCAAGGCTGCAGAATCCACACTAGAAGAAATCAGTAAAACAGGCACCTTCCAGGTCAAAGTACAGCATCTCATACTTTGGAATATCTGTTATTTATCATTCATTACCATTTACAGCAAACAAAATCACTTTATTAGTTAATATTATAAGATGAAGAATACAAGCTGCCATTTCTTTTTCCCAGTTCTTGTTATAGCAGAAATATTTGTTGGGAGGCCAATGGTTACAGATTTTTTGCATTATGCAAAATGAGGAATATTTTTTTCACCATGCTAAAAACATGTCTCCAAAATACTTTCCCCAGACAGAAGCCCACTTGTCATAGAGTTGCAGCTCGTTCTGAAATACTCTTGCTAATGAGTGCTTCCAGGCACCCAGCCACATGTTTCCTCTTCTGTAGGCGTACTTATTTCAGTGTGCATACACCTTAGTCTTCATTTTGAGGGTTCAGAGCTCTGCAGACTTCTCTAGCTATCTTCTGCTGTGTTTACCCTCCCTCCCAGCATTTCCACCACCACACCACATCTCCAACCCATTAGTCCTCCTAACAAATTACCTGAGCAACTTCATGCACATCTACTCTGTGGTAGCTACATGGGAGAATTTGTGACTTTATGTCACTTTAAAGTCACATATGTGACTTTAGCTATCAAGATAGACTTTTATTGCCAACCATTAGGAAATGGACCTTCAATCATTAAGACAGATCTCAGAAAAAAATCTGAAACTGTTGGTTTTTTTCCGTTCTGAGTTCACAGAATGAGCATTGTAAGGAGGTACTATGACTTTGGAAAGGTTTCTGTTTATTGCATAGTCCTTCAAAATGTTTAATACCCTGAACTCTCTCTGTCACCATTATGAGTTAACGGCACTCTAGATGCGGCGATTAGTATGTCTTGATCAGTTGAGTTCAGAGAAATTACTGATCATTTGCCATTCCACAAAAGAATCAGGCCCTGTAAGGTTTGCTTGTATGTTGCATGGTTTAGGCTACTTTTAAACTACTGGAAGAGCACCAAAAAAAGGAAATATTAATGTGTATAACTAGGTCTAGTCAATGCCACAGCTGCAAACTTGTTTTCCTGTGCACAGCAGGGTTAAAACTGAGGAGTTGAGCAGGGCAAGCATGGTTTCTGGGGCAGGCACAAGATTCTGTAATTTCAGGGCAGTGTCAGAGGGAGAAGGGTTTGTTGCACGAAGACTGAATGTATGGCCTAACAGTATGTTCTTAGAGCAGACTGACTTAAGAAAGAATGAAAAATGCCAATGGGAAAAGCAAAGCATAAGTGATTGTTGTGTCTGTCAAGGATTTGAAGTCAAGTTGCTGTAACTTTTGTAGATGGCATGGATTGTATCTACAGTTTCATTCCTATTGCAAACATAGGGAAAATGTGGAAATGTAAAGGTCCTGCTTTTCTTGACACTCATTTTATAGTAGTCCACATATATGTGTGTGTATGTACATATAGACACATACGTAAGAAGAAAGCTTACAGCAAAATCATAGTTTTCAAGTATATGGAGTTATGGAGCTATGTAATGAATGATTAATGGAAATGTTTCAGACTTTTCTGTAATAATTTGATAACAATTATAGCTAAAATATTTTCAGAATTCCTAGAAATTACTATTCCTCAGTAATTGTTTTTAATGTTTGTGGTAAAGCACATATAGTTAGAAGAGGCATCATCTCCAGTTCTGGTATACTGCAAGGTTTGACTCATCTATGAACTCATAAATTTTAAGTATCCAACAACAATCATGTCAAAAAGCAAGAAAAATAGAAACCTATGTGATGTTATAGTACTTCATAACTTTGGGAAAAGATGTATTTGTAGTGTTAGGGATTTATATGTTTTAGGATTTGTTCAATTTGTCTGAATATAGTGTCTCTAATAAAGGGCTGACTAATAGGTTTTGCAAATGTGTGACATATATGTAGTACCTCTGCACAACATGTCTACAGTGATACCTGTTGTCTTTTCCTTTTGATTTTCAGTTGATTAAGATTATCTTAGCTCCAGCACCAGGTATTTTATACTCTGTTTTAAAAATCTCGGCAGGATTACAGTGGTATCAGTCACACCTCACAGCACAAATATGTTGTTATACTTCACTCTTTTAAGACTGCCAGCCTGTTAAATTTATGCTGTTATTTTAGACTGTGCTGCAACACTAATCCACTCAAAAATGCGAGAGTGCAAAAACATATTGATTGTATAGCTATCCTGCCGCTCAGACAGAGCACATTATTACAGCTTTGGTCTCATAAAATTCCTATATGACTTATAATATGACCATTGAGAATTGCTAGGAGGTCTAAATCTCAGTTTTCTTTGGAGAAGATATTTGGTGTGTGACTGAAACTAGAAGAACTTCATATATTACTCTTTCATTATTTTTATTCTCTACCATCCTTAAGACTTAGAACTGAAAACTCTTGTGTCCTCTACAGTGGAATAACTCTGTCAGTGTAAATGAGGCTAGAATCCAGCCCTGCATACCTGCCTGTCTGTATTTCCTTCCCTTTCTGTGACTTTTTTCTCTCCTTGGAAAGTAATAGCACCTGTGGTCATAAAATACTGCCTGCACACCAAGGCAATTTCCTTTCAGAAGGATTTTATTCCTGCTTTGCCTGGACATGTGACTCAACCGGGTACAAAGTGTTATGAATTCATTATTACAGGAGTAATTTTGTCTACATTAGATTTTTTTCGTTTGTTTTAATTCCTGCTTATCCTATGGATGCAGACCCTATCCTCACTAGCTGCTTGTTTACAGTATGATACAGTGGTATCCCCTGAGGGCTGGGGCAGGATGCTGTAGTAGTAGCTACTGGGCACAGCATAGGATGGATGTGCTGCACTGAACCGTCCTCTGAGTGGGACCCAGTGAGGGATGAAATTCTGCAAATATGGCCTGAGCCCAGACCCTAAAGGGCAATTAACAGAATGTGTGTTACATGGAAAGCAGGGCCTGCAGGTTCATAACCAGGACATGGAGTCCTGGGGCTGTGGGTGAGCTGTGGATGAGGAGCTGTGTGAAGCAGGGAGTGGTCTGTGCCTGGGACAAAGGGGCTGTGTTTGGACAATAAGGAGTTTGGGGTAGAGCTGCTGCAAAGAGAGGTTAATTTTTTTCATACTTAGCTTTCATTTGGTAGTTAAAAGTCACTTGCTACTGCTGCTACAGTTGACTATTTTGACTTTCCAAATGGCAAAGTATTGAACTTAATAATATAAAGAGATCCTTAGATTTGGGCATGCTCCCTCTATTATGTTAACTACTTACAGCTAGGATCTTTCAGACAGGCTTGAAGGAAATAAGGGCTGATGTCTTTGATTTAGCTTTGTCTACTATATAGATCACATGCATGCAAAACTCTATATACTAAGACACTCAAAATAGGTGAACCTTTGTCCTAATAACACTATTGGCAAACTTCAGGGTTGCTAGCGTTTTACAACGTATCCAAGAACAGACATTCTTCCATGGCCTTTGTTACCTGAAGATACAGGTAAGTCCAGCAGCACACAGCCAAGTAGACAAGTACAGTACAGGGAAACTCAGCTTTCCAGCTAGATGGCTACACATAACTTCAACTAGAGACAGGGGAACTGAGGAGGTTCACGGGAAAGTGGATGACGTTGTGTTTGAGGGAGTTCCTTGGAATTATGGGATGGAACCAATTTTTTTCCTAATTCTAATCAGCTCCAGGGCTAGATTCAACTCCCTTTTCCCCATTACTTTTCTGCCTCCTCTGCTGGGACTGGGTAAACAGTATTTTGAAATGAAACAACCTTTTCTATTAGACTGAGTTTGCAGCTCAGTCCAGGACAACAAGATTCACTCTGAAAAGATGGCAAGTTGCAGCCAGGATGTGAGAGTTAACAGGGTGCAGAGGTAAATGGCAGCAGGTTATTAAAATAGCTTTGATGTCAAAGCAAGGAAAACATGCCTGCCTTGTCGTGGCTGGTTCAAAACTAGTGGACAGGCTGTCCCAAGCCTGAGGACCACCATGACCCCAACACCCTCTTACGTGTTACATCTGTGGCAGTTCACTTCAGTTGTGCATCATGATTCCATCTTCCTGTGTGGGTGACGGGTGTAGTGAAAGGTCCACAGTGTCCCACTCTTAAACTGGCTCATTATAACTACCCTAAGGTTTCTCAGTTTGGGGGGGGTGGAGTATCTGTATTTCTTCGTATTTCTACAAAAGCAAGAGAATGAGCTTTATTTTAGATAGAACAGTGCCTTCAAGGGTAAAAAAAAAAAACAACAACAGGGAGAAGAAGAAGAACTGAGAATTTTTTTATCATTTTAAAGTATTCAAAGTGATGGAACGAGACTGTTCTGAGAGTCTACTTTTACTTACATACTAGCAGATTAGATGTTGAGTGACATCAGTAAATATTTAGTGCTGGAGATTCCTGAGAGAGTTTATAAGGCTGCCAGACCTGAGGCGCAAACCCCCACACTCCCCTGCTTTTCTGTAAAGCACCGTTCTGCCTTTTGCATCAGCTCTGCTTGTCAAAAGTTGAATCATCATACTTTATAGAGTTCTGGTACAGAGAATAAATCCCCAGTCTGGGGATGGCAAATCATCTTTTTAGACACTCATGCAGCAGTAGCAAAGCTTTCAGTCCTAGAACTTAAACAAAGAGAAGTCATCTTGCAGTCTGAATTGCTAGCATAAATTTAATTTAAATCAAGTTTCATTGTGTTGGGCAACACTACAACTAAAAATCCTTTTATTGTATTTCTGCCTCTTTCTTGTGTTATACAACTGTGGTTTGCATTTTAAAAAATGTATTAAATCATAGAAATCAGAGATGGGTAGAAAAAAGCCCAGTAAGTCATTTTATCCATTTCCTCTGCCCCTGTAGAGATGAATGCTTTGCCTAGTCTGGTTTTAAATATCTCAAGTGATGAGGCCTCCACCTCTTCCACAAGGGACTTTTCAGCCGCTTAATAGGCATCTTTGTTAGGAAATGTTTTCTTCGTACTGATCCCAATTTTTTCTTCTGCATAATGCAATCCCTCTACTCTGCACCCGCTGTTTTAACTTTCATGAAATCTGGGAAATGTATCATATTTATCCATTTCATCCTGCAGCTGAATAATTCATAATCCTTGTTGTTTAAGTAATGCAAGAGATAAGTAACCAGTTGCAGAACAGCTAATACTTCACTGAGATGGTGAGCCATGTACCAGTAGACATATTTCCTGGCAAGTCATGGCTGACACTTCTTTCTGCATTAGGGAGAGAAAAACGTCAAGTGAAACTGAAGAAATGTGTCTTCCCAAGTGCATGCGTGGCAATATTACTGAAATTTCAAGAGGTGCTGAGGCAAACAGCCTATTTCTTTAGAAGGAGCTTTTCTTTCTAAAAGTGGATGATTTTAATAGAAGTACACTTTTAAAAAGCGTTTAAATGTCCTTTTCAGAAGCAAACCTCTATGTGAGAACCACTCTCTGTCAAAATTCTTAACTTGTTGAGAGACAAGGCTGGATTGATTGCCGCTCACTGCAGAGCAGTTTTTGCTGACAGCTTAGCTCAGAAGAGAAATTTAATCCAGCGTTGAGGAGAAGAGTTTGAAAAGATGCCTTTGCAACTGTGTCTCTGGATCAGATGTGTGCATGAAAAAGTGACTCATGTCTTGACAACAGAAAAGTGCATTGTTGATTTAATTACCACGTATTAGATAATCCTCTGCCTATCTCAAATGACAAGAAGGAGCAGTGTGACTAAGGAAACCCTAGGTGGACAGATAGACTTCATACAGTTTTGCATTCAAAAGATACTTAAAACGGTACTATGCTTTGTAAGACAATGCTAAGCTGGGATCAGAGGGGTGGTTAGTTGGTTCAAGAAGGGTCTCTCTGACCTTAGAATGGTGGTGGATGTATGTAAAAAAATATATGAACAGCCCATAAGGATGGTGAGCTTCCAATATACCTCCTCATTTACAGCCATCTGCTGTTTGGAGACCTCTTGAGATGGAGGTTATGTCTGTACCTGTGGGTTTGATTCTTGCTGTGGATTTCTGTGACTCCCTTTAAGTGTTGTTTTTAACCCGTTTATAGTGTTAGCATCTATAAAATCCTGCAGCAGTGAGCCCCATAATTTAATTATATACTTCATAGAAAAGGTCTGCTTTTTCTTAAAAACTCCTAGGATACTAGTTACATGGCCCCTACTTTTTCTGATAGGACAAGCAGTTCCGAGGTGTGATTGCCCATTGTTTCCTTCACACCCCTCAGAACTGCATCTGCCTTTAGAAATATTAACATTGTGATTTCATCCCTCACACTTCTCCCTGGCTGCCTCTTTTCCAAGCTGAAGATCCTGATCAATTTGGTCTCTCCTTAGACAGCAGGCTTTCCATTTTACTTGCCTGAACCTTTTCTGCTGCTACTTTTTTTTGTTTGAGGCAGGGCAAAGCACTCAGAAACAGGTTCTAATTAGTGTCACTTGTGAGTAAGTTTTATGAGCATGTAGGATGACACTAATCACTTTGTCATTGATACAGTTCTTGATGGTGTATCATCTGAGGTGTTACGCTTGACTATGTTAGTTTATATATACCATGCATTATATGGAGGGCAAAACCATGTGCATTGATAGACTTACAGGTATTTATTCCAATTGTCCAGTTCGCATGGGTGCAGGAGATGGTAGACTCCAGGGGAATTATTGAAGTTGATCTTGGCATAGTCACTGTACAGATTTTAGCTCTATTAAGCACGTGGTTTGACACTGCTTGATTGAGCAGCTACTCATCAGCAAGTACTGTAAGATGCCTTCTCTCTCTTGCCATAGTAGTGCATCTACCTCACACACTTGCTGCAGCCAACCCACACTACAGCCTAGAGCTTTTTTCATTTGCCCCATGCAATGCTGCAGGTTTGGGGAAAGTGGCTCGAAAGCTGCTTGGTGGAAAAGGACCTGGGGGTGTTGAACATGAGCCAGCTTGTGCCCAGGCAGCCAAGAAGGACAACGGCATCCTGGCCTGTACCAGCAATAGTGTGTCCAGCAGGGCCAGGGCAGTGACCATCCCCTGCACTGGGCACTGGTGAGGCCGCACCTCGAATCCTGTGTTCAGTTCTGGGCCCCTCACTACAAGAGAGACATTGAGGCGCTGGAGCGGGTCCAGAGAAAGGCAATGAAGCTGGTGAAGGGTCTGGAGCACAAGTCTGATGAGGAACAGCTGAGGGAACTGGGGTTGTTTAGTCTGGAGAAGAGAAGGCTCAGGGGGGACCTTATTGCTCTCTACAACTACCTGAAAAGAGGCTGCAGTGAGGTAGATGTTTTATGAGAGGAGTTTGACTGCTGTAACTTTGCCTTTTATAGTTGTCTTTTTTAGTTTTATGAAGAAAAGTCATAGTGTGAGGACTTCTTTTTGTTTGTTTTCACTTCAGAAGTAGAGCAATGAAATACATCGTAATCCTGCGGACATGGAAACAATAACATGGTAGCAAATGGGAAAAGTATAACTATTCCTATCTGAAATAATGAAGTACTAATGTAAAAGCAATTGTTTCACTCAATAAAAATTTAAATTTTTTCAGTAAAGATTTGTCATGGTAAGCATATTTCTTAATGCCTGGATTTGGAGGTCTTTCAGATTTAATTCCTGTTATTCATCGGAACAGTTCAAAAGCGAAGGTGAGTATGTGATAGTATTTCACGGTATTTTAACCAAATAGGACAACATATTTCTTTTTGCTTCATGACAATGTAAAGTATTTTTTTAAAGGAAGATTGCAAAATCTTAAACAAAAGCTGGGCAGATTTCTAAATGATCACTCAACCACATATTTTTAAGATTAAATGACAGTTTGATTCCTGGTTTAGAGAAGGATGTTCCTGCCTGGAAACCTTCAGTAAAGGCATGTCTAGAACCTGAGACCACCAGTGTTTGTCTCTTCTGAATGAAGGCTGCAGGCTGTCCCTCATGTTCTTAGGGAGGCAGCGGTGGAGCCTGAGACACGGGTGTGATCTGCACACTGGGAAATGCAGCTGCCCGGCAAACACACGTTCCATCAGTGTGAACCAGTCCTTCTTTAGCAGGACTGCAAGGAGTGAATGTGTTGTGTAACTGCTGGCTTCAGACACAGCTGGACCCTATAAAAGCACAGCTAACAGGGCTGTGCTATGTAATCTTGTAGTAGTGGGTAGAATAGGAAGATTTATTCACATTATTATCCAACATGTGGCCTTTGGTGTGATCTGCATTTTGAAGGGATGAGACTTTGATGTAGTGATGCATAGGTTAAGGAAATGAAGTGCAGTATATAAGCAAATGAGAGTGAGTGTGACCTTCACTTGGAAGTTGTTAGTTTCTTTGTTGAACCATAGTGATAAAATCAACATTTCAAAAAAATAAAATAATTGGGAGAAGAGGCAGTTTTATTAGGTATCCGAAGTGCTGAGCTTTTAGTGCTCAGCCAGAATCACTGGAACCTCCAAAGAGGAAAATAAATGAAGTTTAGGCCATGATTCTTGATACTTTATAGCTAAAAGCCAGCTCTCCCCCTCCTCATATACAGAAAATACCAGAAGCTGCTTATCCATCACAAAGGAATGCAAACGTGTTCCTCTTGCCACTGACACATTATTCAGAAGGCAAATTATCTGGTGATTAGTTTCACTAAAGGCAGTGTTGTTCTGACCCGGGACTGAGCCTTTGGTAGGAGCAGGCAAACGCACCTCAGCATCACCTGGTTGTACGTCCCTACAGCAACCGGGTGGGGAGCACCGGGAAGGCTGCTCCTCCCAGGCCTTGAGCGATGATGACTCTTGAAAGATGTTACCTGCCAGCTGCACCTACTTGCCTGAAACATAAATCATGGCTGTCTCCTTGAACAAGGAGACACAGCTGAACCGTTTGGTGCCAGACAACTCTGGGAAATGCTGTTCGGCAATCTGAGCTGGCTTCAAAGAGAGAACTGGGAGGAAGGTACCACAGGCATGCTTTTTGCACAGTGTCAAGGGATGAAGCCCTGTGTTCCCATTAACATGAAGAGGAACAGAGCATTCCATTCCCTGCACAGCGTTGCGTGCGTTTACCCGGTGTAAGCAGCTCATGTTGCAGGAAGCATTCTCTCCCCCTGCAGTGCTGTGCAGTGGTGGTGTAGCACTAACCCGCAGTCACAAGGCTGAGCTCGATGTGAGCTTTCTCTCTAATAGGCCACATTGCCTGCTGCAGCTTTATCTTCTGCACTGCACAGCTATTACAAGCCATAGGGCAGTGGCACTCGGGCATTGGTGGCCCCAGCAGCCACTGTCCTCTCCCTGTGGCCTGCCACAGACTTGGCACTGAGCAAGCATCTCCTCCCATCCTTCCCCACCGCCAGCCCCTTAGCTCTCCTTCCCTGTTCCCCAAGGGCTCCCTCCACTGCCCCTGCCTGCCTCACTGCTGGGATTCTTAAGGAAATGTTTCAGTCATGTTCTGCTCCTTCCATTCCACTTTACGTATTGCTTTCATGTATTTCCTTCTGTTCTGCACAAGGCACAACTCCCAGATCACTCGACAAATCACGTCACTTAGACCTGACTGACTAATTCAAACAGAACACTTGACACAGTTAATTTAGACTTTGCTTTTCCCTGCTTGCAGCACACTGTCACAGAGGTCACTGTTCCCTGAAAATAATTTGTTGCTTGCTTATCACTTTAAATTGGTATCTCTTTGAAGATTCTCCTCAGTGGAGTCATGACAGATGCTTGCAATTTAACAGTGTTGTGGATTGCAATAGGTTAAAAAAGTTGGGGTGGTGTATCTTCAGTAGTGTGTGGCACAAATGCTTGTAATGCCTGAACATTTGTGCATAGATTTTGAACTCATTTAAGGATGTGTAGGATTGGGGCAAATTTATCTGAAATGTAAATGATCATTCTTAGAAAAATATATATATATAATTACAACTTTGACCCATTTGGAGTCCCCAGGTTTCTGGACGTCATAAAGAAGATTAAAGTATGCATCCCATGCCACCTCTGCAGCTGGCTGTTCCAGCAGCCTGTACCACAAGCACAAATCTTCCTTGTGAGCTCACCTCTGGACTACATGATGAACTCTCTCAAGCCTCCTCACATCTGCTCAGTGATGGATTCTAAACCAGTATAAAGCAAACAGGATAATGTTGATGTTGTTGCTCCAGTGCTTTACTACTCGGGAAGAGTGGGGCAGCATCTGCAGGGAAGCAAAGGGAGGTGGGGGAGTAGGAGTGGGGGTCCCCAGAGGGGACAGTGATGAGTCATGAGCAGGGAAGGCTGCACGGTGGGGAGGCAAAACTGGGAGATGGAGTCTAATGTAGACTCAAGACCTGTCTTGAACCGGCAAGTCGTCTGCAAAGACTTTTTGCATCAGTCTTCCTTAAGGAAAGGCTGTGAGCAAATGGCTCCTAAAATTAATACCAGTGAAAGGTAAAATGGGGTAAGAAAAAGGGAGCCCATCATTGATTAGCTTGGAGACTTTCAGATGAGCTTTTCCTAGGCTAATGGTCCCACTAAAGCTGTCTTGGACCTATGAGTGGTCCTCTTCAAAAATTCAGGAATGGTGGAGAAATACCAGGAAGAAGTTAAAACTCAGGTATGTATGCTTAATTTTTTTTTAAAGGTGGAGTGGGTAGGAGCAGGGAATTACTGACTGGTCAGCTCTGCATCTCTCTGTGATTCCCCTGATCAAGCCACTTGTACACTTGAAGATCTCAAGGAGTAAGGAAGCAGATTTATCAAGGGCAAATCCTGACAAGCTAATTTCCTTCTACGTCCAAGTAACAAGCATTGTCATTAGACCAGCAGATGTCCTACATCTGGGGTATTAGCATGGGTTTTGGTACTACCTCATATGAAAAAATAAATATATAATCTCATAAAAGAAGAAGTCGAATGTGGGAACTACTGAAAGGAAGCAAAGCTGGATGCTTACACCCCAGATCCTCAAAGGATGACTAAGCAAATGGAGGTCAGAATGGGTGCTGGACAGGGTGACCCAGAGTAATATTCTGGTCCAGGTGTGGATCCAATATTTGCATTAACCGATCTGGCATTCAGGATGTATACATTCAAGGTAGGTACAGGACTACCCAGTGCTCCCTTGGGTAGCCCTGCATAAAAGAATCCATATTTGCTATGGTAAAGGAAAAAGCCAAGGTGAAGGTAAAAGAATAAATGGAAAAATCTAATAGAAAAAATACACTTGTAAGAGTCGCATGATCCTGAAAAATCACTTAGGATGGATTTAATAACCAATTGTTTCAGCAGTATAAGAAATTTCCTATTGACAAAGCTTTTCTTCCACTGCTGCCAAGCATAAATCGAGGGGTGTTTATTTTGGTGTATTTGTCTGGCAAAGAAGGATTGTTTCTGGCAAGTACTTTATACTATATTAAGAAATCAGTCAAAACAAACAAGCATGTGAAAATTACATTTTAAAAGTAATTTAAAGCCACCATGCAGAGTCTCAAACATTAAAGGACACAGTGAGGGTAGATGTGGCTGATTTGCAAAAACTATATTCATAAGGATGGCAATATATTTACCTCTTAAGTTCCTGATGTGAGTGAAATTCTTCTGTATCCATGGATTTGTTTGAATTTGGGTTTTGCACAGCCTACTACATTAGATAAGCCTGTACGTGCCCTCCAGCTGCTTTGCTTTGATGAGTTCCTCTCTCACTTCAAATTTATTGTCCATCTTATATGAGTGCAGTGCCCCTCTCTTAAGACTTGTATCCGTTGCCGTCTTTTTTAAACACAATTACTTAAAAGTCCATAAAAAGCAGGAAATTCACAATCAGATCAGCCCTGAATCTTCATAGTAATCTCTCCATAGGGCCTGACCACATATGAATAAGAATTGTCTTCCTTTTATTGGATTTGGTTTGGAGAGAAGTATGGTTTATATTACAACATTCCTGTTAGTGTGGTGACTCTAAAATCCTATTTGCCTTGACTGGAAAGCTTTAAAATGAAGATTATATCCTTCTAAGTCAGGAAAATATTCATGTGTCTGCTGCTGTAAGGAATGTGGTCTTAGCACATGCTAGTGTCAAGCTCATGTTTAGGACATTTATTTTTAAAGAGAGGTGAATTTAAGCAGCAGCCTAAAACCTATCTTGAACTTGAACACAGAAGATAACATTAATCTGGCCAGATTTCCTTGCTGACATCTAGTTTCTCTAAGCCATTTGAACTGCTAGGAGAAGGGAAAAAATACACATTAAAACCTTGCTAGCAATGGTGTTTATACATACTGTAAATGTGTCCTCTGTTGCGTTTTGATAGTGTTTGTAACTGAACTGTCAATTACAGTCTTGTGCAGTCTTTAACTAATAATTACAGTGTGGTATAATCTAACTCTTTAAACTGATTTGTAGTTTACTAAACTCTGTGATGTTGCATAAGCTTTTCATTAGTACTAGTTGCTGTTGACATCAAAATTAGCAAGTAAATTTAGCACAATACACTAATGTGCAAATAGAATGCTCCTTAATGAGCCTTTGGGGGATTTTTTTAGATCATCCCTTTTTCCCCCTTAAGACAGCAGCAATACGAAGCGTCTTTACCTTCTACCATCATGTACTCTTACAGCTTTCTGCCGTGTTTCTGCAGCAACAGAGTACAATCTTCACAGTTTAGGCAATAAAATGATTAAGTAAACTGTCATAATATTATGATAAGATAAATCTGTTCACCTGGCGACAGTTCACCACATTTTATACGGAACGTGTAAAAACAAAATGCTTTGGACAAGAGATGGAGATGATCTTGGAGTCCTTTATTAACGTGGATGATGGTAACCAAAGAGGTGTAAATCACTGATATACTGCTGCTCATTACAGAGGTCTTTAAAGGTAGTAATAGACACGTTTACAGCACTTAGCATTGTCTAATTCAGCTCAAATAGAAATCGACCCATAGATTTCCCTGACATTCTGTCTTGGGTGCTTAGAATGAAAATGATAGAGAATGAAGAGCTGAACAAAAGGCAGTTACCAAACCTCTCTGATTCCTGAAAGCCTGTAGATTGCAGGTTATTATAGTGCCTAAATGATAGGGATATTTTTATAAAAACTTCCTTTTACCTCACTGAAGAGTCACAGATCAAAAAGCAGGGGCTGGAGCACAGGGGATGGAAGGCAATTTAGTCAGTCTGCTTTATGTCTTTGCTTTCTCAAACTGGGTTCTAATTGTTTCTTTAAACACTCCTGCCTTTAGCCCAATACTTCTGGACTCCTCAGTTTATTTTTAAGAATTTGGTCTGGTTCTTTCACCAGCAGAGCAGTAAACTCCCAGGATAAAAATAACGCAAGACGCAACAGTGGTTCTTCCTATCTAGAACACGTAATCAATATAATTTTAGAGCAAGAATAATGTATTTTCCTTTCTAACACAAATCAGAGAATAATAAACAGCAAAAAACCCATCAAGTTAGAAGTAAGTAAGTTTGACATGAGTGTTGTTCTGTGTTTGCAGCTCCCTCAGGAATGAAGAGGAGGAGATTCATGTTACCAACAGCAGATTCTTTTTTTAATGCAATGTTTATAGCGCTTATCACAAATATTTATGAACACTGACCATGTGGATTGGTTCAGTTAGATAATACAGGATTCAAAGGCACAGGTACTATTGAAATAAGTCACAGTTTGTCTGAAGTACATGCATATGTCATTTGAAAGTACTGATTGCAAGATTTCAGCCATTAGGCAAGTTTCTCTGCTTCTGTGGTGTCTTTGGAGTTGCAAAGTAGTGTAACTGAGATGAAATTCCAGTTTCTCTTCAGCACTAGGGAGAAAGCCACTGCTGCTGCTAACTTCATTTTATTTTATCAGCTTCAGTTTCTTTGTGAAGCCAATATTCCTCACCTTCTGACCATCTTCTCAGGAGCTGGACAGATTCTGCCCACTAGCAGAACCCACATATAGCAGAGGAGCCGACAAGGAGAGGTGCCATGCT
>NW_009920618.1:0-12710 GCF_000696875.1 Nestor notabilis
TGTCTTTGTTCCTCACTATTCAAATCTGGTTTTGTAGCTATTTAATTAAAAATATTTAATATATTAAATTAATTTCTGCAAGTCAAGTCTGTTTTGCCTATCACACTAACAGGTCAGTGATCTCCCTGTCTTTATGTAACCCACGAGCTTTTCCATCTGAATTTCTCCCCCTGTGCTGTTAATAAGAGGGAGTGAGAGAGCAGCTGGCTGGGCATCTAGCAGCTGGCCCGGGGCATGCCACCACATTGTTACTTTTCTCTGGAACACTGAAACCAGAAGTCTTCTTTCTGTAGGTGTATTTGGATTTCATATTCTATGTCTTTTTAATGTAGCAAGTCATTTTCATATCAGTACTAGTTTGCTTCAAGAAGGACACTTCAGCATTTAGTTCCTCATCAAGAGGGTTGCCAGGATGCCATCCTTGGTTCTCCACCGAGACTACAGCGCTAAGTAGGCTCATTCCTCTGCTGCTTTAGATCAGAGAGGTATTAAAAACAGTTTATCTAAGTTGTACTGCAAACTTTACATCTTAAACCATGATACCTAGCCATTAACTTTCTCTGCATTGAGAATGTTCCTGGTTTTGGGCCCCTGGAGAGAGAGTTAAAAACGAACTCTCTTGACTCAGTGTGTTGCTGTGATTCCTCCATAGCATGGAGAGGATTTCCCCATCAGGAAACTGCTGGAAGGAGGTGCTGCCTTCATGCCAACTCAAAATCAGATTAATTGTATAGCTCAGAAGCAGCTATAAAAGTTACCAGGAAGAACAACTCAACGTTATAACAAAAATTGTTAGAAGGAAAATTCAACCTGTTTGGGGAATAAAAAAGCTAATTGTGACAATGCTCAGGGATATGGATGTTTTATGTAGTATAGAGTACTTGGCTGCTGGTTTAGTATAAATATTGCAACTACTGTCTTAAAATACTCACAGAAGGTTCTAAAAACACTTTTCAGATAATTTCTGCTGTCAACTAATTCCCTGAAAGCACTATTTTGACATAAAGATTATTAGTTGTAAAAGGGAAAAAATAAGAGTAATGGTATTGAATGAGGCAATTAGTATGCCTCTATCTAAACATTTTTATAGAATGATCAAGTCATTGGTACTGCCATTATGCAAAGTATTAAAGCTCTTACCTTCCTATTTAACCTATGGAAATTTGAACAATTCCACAATATATGAATGGGAAAGATAAAAGTATTTCTTAGTTTATTAATGTTGCTTCCAAAATTTATGTTGAGTACTGTGTACTCATCTATAGTGATTTCCTTCCCCCCAGATTTAATTGAAGAAACTACAAATTGTAATACATGTGAGAGATTTAGGTAAGAGACTAGAGATTTTTTAAATGACAGATCTTTAAGATTTATACACTAATGGGTACTGTATTCTTTAGCAAAATCTAAAAATATCATATATTCTACCCTTCTATTTGACAAAAGCTTATTGAACAATAGGAACCACAGTTAATGTCAGCTGTATTTATTTATAAATAAATGATGGTTTGGTTTGTTTCAATGTAAAATATCTGCTACAGTTATTTCCATCATAAATAAAACATTCAGAGACAAAATCTGTCGACATTTGCCTCCAGATAATTTCTAACAGAAGCTTTTCAGTCTCTTTTATCTAACTGTTAAAAAAATGAATGTTTTGATGGTGGATCCAATAATTTCAAGGACCTAAAGGAGAATAATCAGAATCAAGGTCTATTATAACTCAATTAACAATTTAAGGTATTATGTTTATAGCCTTTTCTATTAGCCTCAGAGGAGTATTATTGATGCATAAGGTTTAAGAAGTTAGAGACTCTCAGGAATGTAACTGAGGGTACATACACAGCATTACATGGACAGGATCTCAGTACCTTGAAGGCTATCAATGAAGTTGACAGAATCCTGGAACCAAATGACCAAAAGAAACTGTCATACTGGCAATAACCTCCACCTGATCCCCACCATGTTCTCTTGCAGTATTGCAAATGAAAGATTATTATTCTTCATATACTAAGAAATACCCTTCTGAAGTGGGGGATAAAGATAAATAAAGCAGCAGTCTAGATGAAAATGGAGTTCCACTTGTGAAGCACAAAGCTGCTATGGGCAGAGACATCATGAATCTTTCTGTGTAAGTCTGCTTGGGCAATGCTGAGATGCTCAGCTCCTGCTTTCCTGCATAGGAACCTGATACTGTCCTGCTGATTAGCTGGGAGTTGTACTTGTTGCAAGTAGCGACAGGCACATTTAGAAGAAATATAAAACAACACAGTCTTCCAGAAGAACTTATGAAGAAAGGCTGAGAGAGTTGGGGTTTTTCAGCCTGGAGAAAAGAAGACTCAGGGGAGACCTTACTGTGTCCTTTCAGTAATTGAAAGGGGCCTATAAGAAAGATAGGGAGAGACTTTTAGCTGGGCCTGGTGAGATAGGACAAGGGTTACTGGTTTTAAACTAAAAGAGGAAAGATTCAGGCTGGGCATGAGGAAAAGACTTTTTACAGTGAGGGTGGTAAAATACTGGGACAGGTTGCCCATAGAAGTCTCCCATCCCTGGAGACACTCAAGGCCAGGTTGGATGTGGTTCTGAGCAATCTGATCTAGTTGAAGATGTCCCTGCTCATTGCAAGAGGGTTAGACTAGATGACCTTTGAAGGCCACTTCCAACCCAAACTATTATATGATTCTATGAATCTATGATTAATAGAGAAGTTTATTTGCACTTGTGCAGAAACAATTAAGTATAATTAAATATGATGACTACAAGCTTAGTCTTCAAAACCTTAGCTGAAGTTTCTTCGGGAAGAGTTAAATGTATGTTACCTGTTATTTTCAACTCCTATCATTTAGTGTATGTGTGAAACATGGACCCGCTGAAGCCCTGATTTGGGAAAGCTTTTGAACATAAGCTGAAGTCCTCTTGGCGGTAATGTGAAATGTACACGTTGGCTGTCTAAAAACCAAATATAGATTCTTATGAGACTTAATATACTCTTGAGTGATTTTCTAAACAGGCACTAATTTTTCAATATGCAAAATACTGCTTGCTAAGCTACTTTAAAGACCTGCTGCAGTCTTTCTGCTATTTTAAAAATGAAAATATTTGTTTTACTGGGGCCTACAATAGAGTAAATCAGTATATCGAGGAGATGGAAACATATGAATATCAGTAATGAAAATTAAATTGCTGTGTAATTTGCAGTATTTATCAAACTATAAGTATACTCAGTTTATGGATGTATCTGTTCAGGTCCATTGTCATGTACTCTATGCGTGAAAAATTCACACCAAAGAAACATTTTTCTTTTGTTAGCATATAAAACAAAATGAGGAAATAACATGAAATTTTTAAACAAAAACTCTGGAAAAAAAAAGACATACGGGGATTCAGTGTTCCACTGTGGAGCACTATGACATCAAAATTCCTCTTGCTGCCTCTCTACACCAAGCTTTAAAGATTTTTGGACTCGAAAAATCAAGAGAGTACAGAGGCCTATGATGTCATCTATCATCACTGACTGAGTGAACCCTAAGGTGAAAGGAGATTGTTACATCTTATTGTAGCACTAACAGATGGTAAAAGTGAAAGGACACAGTCCTTGTCTACTTATGGTATTCACTGATGTAATACCATAAGTGTTTTGAAGGTTGCAGATGAAGTTGAATCAAACCTTTAAAGACTGCTAGCTAAGCCATAAACCATGATTGCAATTCAGTGGCTAGGAACCAATTAAATGTATTGCACTTGAGGCAAAGAATGAAAGAATAAGTTACTATGAAATTTCGAAGCATAAAAACCCCTCATAGTTTGGACCATTTGCTTTCCCAGTCTTAAATAAAACATATCAAAGACAATTAAAAACATTTTGAATGCAACCAGGTGTAGCTACACTTGAACACAATTACCAAAGGAAATTATTATATATCAGCAAAAGTATGAAGAGTCACTTAATCTGAGGCATGCAATTAAGGCTGCTTAATACTAACAGAGTTTGTAGTCAAATGCCTTTTTCAAAATAAAAACATCAGTGCTTAGGGTCTGACCTTGATATACTCCATGCACATGAACATTTGAGCACTGACTTCAGTTATAAACAAACTTGCCTCTTTGATCTTTATGAGTCAGTTAGAAATACTTAGTAAAATAAAGGTTGCTAGACCCTGCCTTTATACTCCTGCCCCCAGGGAGCAGCTGGTCCCCACAGCATTGCCATATTAAGGATGTTTGTGGCCACATGGACAGGCCAATAATCTTCAGATCCCCTGTGGGCTCACTGTCTGAGTTAACAGTTATTAGTATTAAAGTTCTGCTAAGATGATTTCTTGCTTCTTATAGTTTGACATTTGTCCTTTCGTCAGTGTTCGCTGATTAACAAGATGCATTCATTTTATAACATTATGGTTTCGATTCTCTATTTAGCTTGCTTTCTTCCTTCCTGATAAATTCAATTTAAATAAGAACCACAGCTAACAATTAATTGGCATTTTTCCTCTTCTATCTTCTCTTTTCCTTCTTTATTTCCTTCACTGTCCACTTTGAACTCTGCAATCCTGCATTTTACTACTGTCTCCAATCTGAGGACCAATTGTAGTACTTAGAGTCTTCTGGTTGACAGAAATTAAATTAGAATCAAACTCAGGGATACCAGTTGTCAGAATGTGGAAACTTCTCTTTAAAAACCACAGAAGTGATTGTTGCCATCAAATATTTCCACTTAGAGAGGAACATTTCCAATTAGACGCTTGGGTTTCTGTTTGAAGATTTTTTGAGATACATCTGTAATGAAATACCTTTTGTTTGTTTATTTGGTGTGTTGGTATTTTTTTGCAGGGAGCAACTAAGACTTTTCAGAAATGCAGAATTCAAGAAAAATTCAGTCTTATTTCTCATTTTCCACTTTAGGAGTGGGCTCAGATGGCAACATTCAGATCTTGAATGCCAGTTACAGATAAAGTGTTCTAATACTCTTTTGGGCTTCAGGTTACAGGTCCTAGTTCTGCACATCATAAAATTAACTTTACTGGTAAAATCCAGAAGTAAATCTAGATTCAATTTTGCTGTTCCAAAAAACCCATGAACTCTCATTTGTACACATCCTTAAAACTAGTTTTTCCTCTAGTCTAATATTGCACAAATATCATGTTTTCAAAAACTGTAGCCTTAAAAATCGTCTTTCAAGAGCATGCTGTGGTGGTGCATTCTCCCTACCTGCTCTGGCCTGCTCAGGCGTGTTCTACGATTTCAATAACTCATGTCAGGCCTTGTTCTTTGAGTAAGAGTTTGGCCACGAAACATGCCTTAATCATATTGGGAATTCTTGCAAGGCTAAGGCAAGGGCAGCATGACCCATACCAGGAACTCCAGTGCAGGGGATGAGAGCAGGGATAATCAGTTATTTCCCTGATAGCTGTGGAACATTTCTTGTCCGAATGCTCCAAGTGAATTTACGGATGACTAAAGCCAGCCATCTTGTGGCTGTATAAACAGCAATCCTAGGCAAGACCCTCTGAGCTCTTCTGGCTGGCAATGGGCTGCAGCAGTATCTCCCTCTGAGTGGGACACCTCTCTGAGTGTGTGAACTCTGAAGTTTGGTCGTCCTTGTGAAAGGATAACTGTTAGCTGATGGCAGAACCTGGGCTGATATTCCCACAACTCAAGGCTCAACCCCTGCCCATTGAGAAGTGCCAAAAAGGTAATATATGTGAGTATTTCACTAATTCTCAAGGGGATTTTTTAAATAGGCCTACCTCTCTCTATATATGCATATATGCATATACGTGTATATATATACTTATACACCTACATGTACATATCTCTCTGTGTGTATTACCTTCGTACATCTGCCTACACATACCTCTATGTGTGTACTGACTTGAACACCCTCTAACAAGTATACTCTACCTGTTATTATCTTGAATCTGTAATATTGTTACTATTGTTATGTTTATAGGTGATCAGTGGTTATCTAACAGTTAAGTGTTGCTATGATCAAGTGCTGTTAAATCCTTTAGACATAAACTGTTGACTGAGTCTGAGCCTAAGATTAAATCCTACTGCATCTGGACTTCTCCCTTACCCCTTTTCCTTCCAGCCTCTGTATAAATCACTCTTAACTAATTCTAATTTGATTTTCCTTTATAGATATTACCCACACACTTTGTAGTGGAGTAAACCTTGCCAAAAACTTTGGTTTTTTTGCAAATTTATATTAAAGCTTGTTTTCACTAATACCTTTGATGGTGATAGTCTAAGCAAATCTAAACCACTCCCCTTCATGACACATGTGCAATTATATCTCTGCATATGCTTTCCCTAGTGTGCCCTCAATAATCTGTGCTATTGGTTCAACCCCTCATCTAAAACTTTTGCTTGGTATACTGGAGTTTGTCTAATACACACTCACAGTACTATGCAACTACCTTAAATCTCCAGATACGTCAGTAAACTTCCCCTTTTCTGTTCATTAGTGCTACTTCAAGATGATTTCCTCATATTAATAGCATGAGAATAAAGGTCTCAGTAGACAGACAGGTCTGAAACGATATACGTGTCTGTTATTATTCTGTTTTGTTTCTTCCTTTCCCTGACCTACATTGAGCAAAATACCTATTTAGCACTTCTTAAACAGGTACCAATTGCTTATAAACTGGCTAATTTAATCTTGACTTTTGAATTTTTTAGGGATATATGACACTTTACAGGTAGAAGCTAAAATCATAACTTAAAGTTTGAAAACTAGGTCTGCAATATTAATCCAAACATTCAAATATAGAGACTTTTGAGTATTTGCTTCTCAAATTCCAAGTTTCCTTCACATTGATAGGAAATGAAAATACATTTTTCTACTTTATCACTAATAAAAAATTAAGATTTTTATGTAAGAATGTGACACCAGGAGTTAGGGCTCTGCTAAACCATGAAAAATAAAAAAACATTAAATAATGTGAGGTTAAAATCAAGAGAGCAGGAAATAGTGAATTTTTCAGATGTTATAGGAGTTATTTTGTGAACATGTAATTTAGACCTAAATAGGCACTAAGCATCTGCTAATGACTATTCAGATTTCAGGCATGCTGGATATTTCAAAAAATATTCCAGCACAGTTTGAGAGAACACAGTACAAAAGGAAAGCTGCACATAGACTTGGTTCTCTTGGGTTTTTTGTATAAAGCAGCAATAAAAGCTTCAACATTCCTTCCGTGGTTGGTTGACCCTGGCTGGATGCTATCTGCCCACCAAAGCCGTTCTAAGCTGGACAGGGAGAGACAAATAGGACAAGAGGCTCATGGGTCAAAATAAGGACAAGTAGAGATCATTCATTAATTACTATCATGGGCAAAACAGGCTCGACTTAATTTACTACCAATCAAATCAGAGTAGGATAACGAGAAATAAAACCAAATCTTAAAAGCACCTTCCCCACACACCTCCCTTTTCCTGGGCTTAACTCCTGAATACTCTACCTCCTCTTCCCCAGTAACACAGGGGGAGGGGGAATGGGGGTTGTGGTCTGTTCATCACATGTTGTTACTATCATTCCTTCCTCCTCAGAGGGAGGACTTCTCACACTCTTCACCTGCTCCAGCATGGGGTCCCTCCCACAGGGGCTGTTCTTCATGAATTTCTCCAATGTGAGTCCTTCGCATGGGCTAGTTCTTCAGCAACTGCTCCAGCATGGGTCCCTTCCACTGGGTGCAGTCCTTCAGGAACAGATTGTTCCTGCATGAGTCCCCCATGGGGTCACAAGTCCTGCCAGCAAGCCTGCTTCGTCATGGGCTCCTCTCTTCATGGGGACACAGGTGCTGCCAGGACCCTGCTCCAGACCAGGCTTCCTGTGAGTTCACAACCTCCTTCAGACATTCGCCTGCTCCAGCATGAGGTCTTCCATGGGCTGCAGGTGGATATCTGCTCCACCATAGACGTCTATGGGCTGCAGGGGACAGCCTGTCTTCCATGACCTTCACCATGGGCTGAAAGAGAGTCTCTGTTACAGTGCCTGGAGCACCACCTCCCCCTCCCTCTTCACTGACCTTGGTGTCTGCAGAGTTGTTTCTCTCACTTGTTCTCATTCCTCTCCCCAGCTAAAATTGCTGTTGGTCTCCCCCCCCGTCTTAAATACATTATCCCAGAGGCACTACCACTGTTGCTGATGGGCTCAGCCTTGACCAGTGGTAGGTCCATCTTGGAGCTGCCTGGAATTGGCTCTATAAGATACAGGGAAAGCTTCTGGCAGCTTCTCATAGAAGCCACTCCTGTAGACCCCTGCTACCCAAAACTTGCTCCACAAACCAAATACACTTCTGCAGAAGAATTTCTGATATATAAGAGACAATGAGTGAGTGTAGAGGTTTGTTTCTTGTGCAAACTAAGTGATTGTGAAAATTGAACATCTGAAGCAGCCCATTTCTTCAAAAAGGAATATGGGATTATTTTCTAGGACTGGAATTGTGAATTGTATTTATTGTGCTTGTATAATTAGATATGTACGTGCATGCATTTGACACTGTGCCACATGACATCCTTGTCTGTAAACTTCAGAGACATGAATTTGACAGATGGACCTCTTGCTGGATAAGGGATTGGCTGGATGGTTACAGTCAAAGAGTTGTGGTCAATAGCTCAATGTCTAAATGGAGACCAGTGATGAGTAGGCATCTCTCAGGGGTCAGTACTGGGACCAGTGCTGTTTAACATCTGTTTAACATCCCACATGTATTGTAAGATTGAGTGCACCCTCAGCAAGTTTGGTGATGACACCTAGCTCTCTGGTGCAGTTGATGTGCTAAAGGGAAGTGATTTTATCCAGAGGGACCTAGACAGGCTTGAGATGTTAGGAGAAGGATTTGGGAGTGTTGGTTGATGATAAACTCAAAATGATATTTGTGCTTTCATCCTAGAAAGCCAACCATACCCTGGACTGCATCAAAAGTAGCATGATCAGCAAGCAGGCTGGGAGAGGTGATTCTCCCCTTCTATTTTCATGAGACCCCACCTGGTGTACTGCATTCAGTTCTGGGGCCCCCAACATCAGAAGGATGTGGATCTTCTGGAGTGAGACCAGAGGAGGGCCACGAAGATGATCAGAGGGCTGTAGCACCTCTCCCATGAAGAGCAATTAAGAGCTGGGTTTGTTCAGCCTGAAGAACAGACTTTATAGCAGCCTTCCAGTACCACAAAGGGATCTACAAGAATGCTGGAGAGGGAGTTCTTATAAAAGCAAGTAGTGATAGGACAAGGGGGAATTAGATATTACGAAGAAGTCCTTCACTGTAAGGGTGGTAAGACAGTGGAGCAGGTTACCTCAAGAAGTTTTGGATGCCCCATCCCTGCAAGTCTTCAGACTCAGGTTGGATAGGGCTTTGAGCAATCTGGTCTAGTGGAAAGTGTTCCTGCCCGTGGCAAGTGGGTTGAACTAGGTGATCTTTAAGGTCCCTTCCAATTCAAACCATTCTATGATTCTATGATATAAAGAAAATGTAGCAAGCAGAAATAATGGTTTGTGTTCTAAAAATCAAGAAGTAGACTTGGTTATACTACAGTATTTTTCAGATGCTTAGCATTAGTTATTCTAATGAAACATTTAATAATTTCAGTAGTTTAGGCGTTGTCAACTATGAAGCATTTGGTAAGTGCTGGACACATTTGATTTTTCTAAATGCATTGTTGATTAATAAATTTCTTAAAACATAAATGGTGATGCATGTTTATGCTCTTTACCTTGTCAGAATCACTGTTTAGTCCCTCACTCAGTACAAAACTGTCAAATGAAATCTAATCCCAAGAAAAACACACTTAAATATCATCCAAGTAGCTAAACAGAAACAGTGTGTAAGAGTAAGAGTGTGTCCATTCCCTTCCCATATGCAGGAATGTTTCTCCTCTATACTCCCTACTACTATATTGATTTCTGTTTAGATATCTTGTGTAATGTGGTTTGAGCCAATTTCTTTTTTCCCATACATCTGTTTGTTCATACTTTCAGTTGTCATAACAAATCAAATAGTAAATAGTCTGTATATCAAGAATTTACTGAGAATTGTCAACTTTTTATAATTCTAACAGTTCATGACACTATAATCTAGATTTGAGTCTATATTATTCTTTCATGTTACTTTTTTATAATTATACTTGGGAGGTAAGTTGTTCTGTGCACAGACTCTTGATGACTGAAAATGGGAAGTGTGGAACTGAAATGCGATCAGGCAGGAAAGATTAATTACAAAAACTTGCTCACCCAAATAGTTCTCCAAATTGTAAGACTTCAGTTGCTTCTGTGATATAAATACTAAGTAACACTGTCTGCAGCATTGCAATTTTATATCCTTACATTTTGCGAAAGAAACACCAAATAAAAGAACTCGATTCAGATACTTGTTTTCTATGAACTTGAGCTGAATGCTTTCACATTCCTTTTTTTATTAGTTTTTATTTATTTCCCCCAATATTGTAAGAAAAAACAACACTGGTTAATGGAAAATACATAACACCTTTACAGAGAGTTGGCATATGAATCATAGAATCATAGAATGGTTAGAGTTGGAAGGGAACTAAAAGATCATGTAGTTCCAAGCCCCCTGATGAAAGACTGACTCAGGGTGTATATCATACTGTCCTGGGTTCAGCTACAGCAGTCATTTTTTCTCTTTCTTAGTAGCTGCTGCAGTGCTGTGGTTTTGACTTTAAGCCTGGGAACAACAGTGGTAACACCGATGGTTTTAGTTGTTGCTAAGTAATGTTTACTCTGACCAAGGACTTTTCTCAGTCTCATGCTCTGCCAGGGAGGAGGGGAAGCCGGGAGGAAGCAGAGACAGGACGCTTGACCTAAACTGGCCAAAGGGGTATTCCATACCACAGCACGTCATGCCCAGTATATAAACTGAGGAGAGTTACACGGAAGGCACAGATGACTGCTCAGATTGGGCTGGGTATCGGTCAACAGGTGGTGAGCGGTTGAATCCTCTCCCCTTGTTATTCCTCTTATCATTATTATTGGTAGCAGTAGTGTTTTGTATTATACCTTAGTTACTGGACTGCTCTTATCTCAACCCATGGAATTACATTCCTCCAATTCTCCTCCCCATCCCTCCAGGAGTGGGGGAAGGAAGGAGTGGGGGAGTGAGCAAGCGGCTGTGTGGTTCCGGGTTGCCGGCTGGGTTTGAACCACAACAACTATATATATACACACACACATTTGTACAGTCTTTTATATATATGCTTTTTATTGTAATATATATATTTATTAAAGTAGTAGTAATGCCTTACACTTCTGCACTCTTTGTTAAAGGAATTATTATGAGTTACCTACGCATCTATATGATCTTTAAACAAAGACTTAACTATAATATTCATTATAGAAACACCAGTATTTGTGTTTACCAAGACATAAAACAGGCTGGATGTTAGCTGACTTTGTGAAGCTGCAGGAAGATCGTGGGGTCCCTGGAAAGCTGGATGCTCTACATAAATGCCTTGTAAATCCCTTGAAAGGGCCTGCCACAAATGCATGGGGATGAAGTCTACATGCTGAATACCAGCAACATCTATAGTACAGTTCAGATTCCCTGTAGAGAGGGAGCAGGATGTACTTCACTCTAACGTGTGCCTGATAAACCAATCCCAGGTGTACAAGGACTTTTGAAGTAAATTGTACCCAATTAAGAAAAGAACTTTCACCTTCAAATTTAAGTCTTTTTATAAGACTCAATGATGCTTCTAGTTTGTTTTGATCTACCCCAGGCTTTTCATAGTTCCAAGCTTTCTATTAGACAACAGTGGTTACTGTGTGTTCCTACCAAGTTCATTACAAAATGTGAGCAAGTCTAGAAAACTTAACTGGGAAGTATGAAACCACTGTCTCCTATGGTATGGAGTATTGCCTGACTAGCAGTAACATAGCAACATCGATAATGTTCTTCTCGCTTTTCATATATGGAGTAAGACACTCATCAATCTTGATCAGTAAATCATTCAACCGTGTCAGTTTTTATACAGAATATAACATCAATTTTATGTTACTCTTATTCTTGCTGAATGTTTTCTGTTGATTGTATAAAATTGAACATCATGCTAGGTCAGTTTTGATCCATGAAGTTGAAATATAGAAATTATTTCAGCTAATGTGCCATTCAGTCATTCAAAAAAGTGAAGCCAGGATCTGTCTGTTTTATATCAAAGAATGTCGATTACTTGATTAGATATATGACAATATCTTAGACATATAGAAAATCTTAGATTTTCCATTTTATCTTTATATACCACAGAGATTTATTCAGCTCTTTACAACTCTTTGTTTCCCTAAAATACACCTATATTTGTGAATGTATCTGTGTGTGTGCACGTGTATGATACCTGGCTTTACCCACCGTTTTATGTTTCTAGGGTGGGCGAAAGAAATATGGTTTCTTAGCTTTTATGTATCACAGAAACTAAAACCAAGTGTCATTTTCTCTTGCAAGAAAAGTCATTCAGATTTAATTGGATCATGGATCCATACATCCACAGGTCCAGAAGATGCTGGTGAATGAAGCCACTGTCCGTCATATTTGAAAAATCATGGCAGTCAGGTGAAGTTCCTGATGACTGGAAAAAGTGGAAAATGGAAGACCCAGGGAACTACAGACCGGCCAGTCTCACCTCTGTGCCTGGCAAACTCTTGGAGCAGATTCTCCTGGAAAGCAACAAAGTGGTTGCTGACAGCCAGCATGGTTTCACTA
>NW_009920619.1:0-316 GCF_000696875.1 Nestor notabilis
CGGATGAGGACATCAGCGATCTGGCACATCTCGATGCTGATGAAGAACACGGTGTAACACGTGTACTGCTGGTAGCGCCGCTGCTCGAAGGTCTGGAGGGGCACCTATAGGTCACTATGGAGCTCTGGAGGGGCTCTCGGGGCCTATAGGGGCTGTAGGTACCCATTGCTGGCCGTAGCTGTCCTGCAGCTCCTGGTTGTGGGTGTCCTCCCATTGCGGGCGCAGGCCCAGGCAGAGCAGGGGCCACCAGCCCTCCTGCGCCATGGCCACGAAGTAGTCGGTGAAGCCGGCGAAGGACTGGATACACCGTGCGGGG
>NW_009920619.1:544-785 GCF_000696875.1 Nestor notabilis
GACCCAGAGACCAAGGACCCAAAGAGTCAAGGACACAAAGACCAAGGACCCAAAGAGACAAGGACCCAAAGAGACAAGGACCTAAAGACCGAGGACCCAAAGACCAAGGGGTTGGGTGGCCGAAGACCCATAGACCCAAGGACCAAGGACTCAAAGACCAAGGACCCAAAGACCAAGGACCCAAAGACCAAGGGGTAGGGTGGCCAAAGAGCCATAGACCCAGAGATGAAGGACCCACAGA
>NW_009920619.1:1132-3849 GCF_000696875.1 Nestor notabilis
CCCCCCCCCCCCCAGGGGTCCCCCCCACCCATGTCTCACCGATCTGGAAGTAGGAATACGCAGCCAAGGGCTCATTGACCAGGCGGTCACGGCGCGGGTTGCGCGGCTTCAGGTGCATGATGTCGCTCTCGGCCCTCTCATAGGCCAAGGACACGGAGGGGAACTGTGGGGCAGGAGATGGGCGAGGGACCCCTATGTCCATATGGGACCCACACATCCATATGGGAGCCCAATGTCTCCATAAGCCACCCGACAGCTCCTGTGGGGGACCCCAATGTCCATATGAAGGAGCTGGTTCCTCCATGAGGAACCTCAATGGATGGACCATGGTCAATGGGGAGCAGATGGGGGGGACCCCAACATCCATTTGGGAGCCCAATGTATGGATGAGATGCTTCTATGAAGGACCCCAATGTCCATATAAAGAAGCTGGTTCCTGGGTGAGGAACCTCAATGCTCCTCAGCAATGGGATGGGGGGGACCAGGAGGACCATGGACTCACAATGTCAGTGCAGAGCTCGATGAAGAGGATGGTGATGCAGCCCAGGGGCAGGGGGACACTGGCCGTGATGTAGATGAGATACGGGGTCAGCTCCGGGATGTTCTTGGTCAGGGTGTAGGCGATGGACTTCTTCAGGTTGTCAAAGATCAGGCGGCCTGAAAGGAGGGGATGATGTCAACTCATGGCCGAGGAGACAAGGACCAAGGGGTTGAGTGGCCAAAGACCCAAGGACCAAGGACCCAGAGACCCAAACACCAAGGACCAAAAGACCCAAAGACCATGGACCCAAAGACCAAGATGTTGGGTGCCAAAAGGACCAAGGACCAAGGCATTGGGTGCCCAAAGACCAAGGACCCAGAGACCCAAAGACCTAATGACCAAGGACCCAAAGACCCGAAGCCCCATAGACCACGATGTTGGGTGCCCAAAGCCCCAAGGACCAAGGTGGTGGGTGCCTAAAGACCCGAAGATCAAGGACCCAGAGACCCAAAGACCAAGATGTTGAGTAGCCAAAGACCCAAAGCCCCAGTGATGAAGGACCCAAAGCCCCAACGACCAAGGGCCCAGAGACCCAAAGACCAAGGACCCAAAGACCCAGAGGCCCAGAGACCAAGATGTTGGGTGGCCAAACCCCCAATGACCAAGGACCCAAAGACACAGAGGCCCAAAGACCTAATGACCAAGGAGCCAAAGACCCAGAGACCCAAAGACCAAGATGTTGGGTGGCCAAAGACCCAAAGCTCCAATGACCAAGGACCCAAAGACCTAAAGACCAAGGAGCCAAAGACCAAGATGTTGGGTGGCCAAAGCCCCAAAGCCCCAATTACCAAGGACCCAGAGACCCAAAGACCTAAAGACCAAGGACCCAGAGACCCAAAGACCTAAAGACCAAGGACCCAAAGACCCAGAGACCCAAAGACCAAGATGTTGGGTGCCCAAAGCCCCATTGCCCAAGGCTCTGGTTGCCCGGGTGTCCCCATGGCCACTCCATGTCCCACCCTGCTCAACGCCGTTGTCATCCAGGAGGATCATGTCAGCTGCTTGCTTGGAGACGTCGGAGCCGGCGATGCCCATGGCCACCCCGATGTCGGCCTTCTTCAGCGCCGGGGAGTCGTTGACGCCATCGCCTGTCACCGCCACGATGGCGCCCTGGGGACATGGATGTGGGACAGGGGTGGCCAAGGAGCCAAGGAGCCAAAGGTCAAGGTGTTGGGTGGCCAAGGACACAAAGATCCAAGACCCAGAGACCCAAATCCCCAAAGACCAAGGACTTTGCCATAGTGATGGGGACATGGAGATCATCCCCATGTCCCTATATCCCATGCCCCGTATCCCATATCCCATACCCCATATCCCATATCCCATACCCCATATCCTATGCCCCATATCCCATACCCCATATCCCATAACCTCATACCCCATATCCCATACCCCATATCCCATATCCCATATCTCCATATCCATATCCCATACCCCACATCCCATATTCCCTATCTCCATCTCCGTATCCCATACCCCATATCCATATCCCATATCCCATACCCCATATCCTATGCCCCATATCCCATACCCCATATCCCATAACCTCATACCCCATATCCCATACCCCATATCCCATATCCCATATCTCCATATCCATATCCCATACCCCATATCCCATACCCCACATCCCATATCCCATATCTCCATCTCCGTATCCCATACCCCATATCCATATCCCATATCCCATACCCCATATCCCACACTCCATGTCCCCATATCCATATCCCATATCCATTATCCCATACCCCATATCCATATCCATATCCCACATCCATTCCCATGTCCCACCAGCCGCTGGCAGCTCTCCACTATGACCAGCTTCTGCTGTGGTGACGTGCGGGCAAAGACCATCTCGGGGTGGGTCCGGAGGAGACCCTCAAGAGCTTCTGGTGTCATGGCCGCCAGCTCAGCCCCGGTCACCACCCGTGCCCGGGCCTGCCTGTGGTGGGACATGGACAAGTGGGTCCTCAGCCCCCCATCTATGGGGCTGGAGCACCCCAGAACATGGTGGTGTCCACCATGGTCCATCAATGTCAACCATGATCCAGACCCCTCATCCATGGTGCTGGAGCACCCAAGACATGGTGGTGTCCACCATGGTCCATCAATGTCAACCATGGACCACCAATGGCCACCATGGTCGATCAATGGCCACCCTGGACCCCCAAAGGCC
>NW_009920619.1:4360-5950 GCF_000696875.1 Nestor notabilis
AGGGTGGTTTCCACCATGGTCCATCAATGGCCACCATGGACCACCAATGGCCACCATGGTCCCACCTGGGGTCTACACGCTCCAAAGGCACCCTCAGCCTTGCTGCCACCTCCTCGGGGGTCTCGCTGCCCTCGGAGATGATGCCAACAGCGGCCGCGATGGCCTTGGCCGTGATGGGGTGGTCCCCGGTCACCATGATCACCTATGAGGACAATGAGGTGAGACCAGGGTCACTGTGGGCCTCAATGTCCCCATATCCCACATCCCACATCCCACATCCATACCCGGATCCCGGCCGTGCGGCACTTGAGCACCGCCTGGGGCACGGTGGCCCGTGGTGGGTCGATCATGGACACGAGGCCACTGAAGCAGAGCCCTGTGGCCACCTCGGGCAGCTCCTCAGGGTCCATCCCTGGTGCCACTGTCCCCGGGGGCAGCCACCGGGCACAGAACCCTGGGGGGAGATGGGGGGAGATGGGGACATGGGGATGTAGATGGTCCAGCCAATGTCCCCATGTGCAAGCCATGTTCATATGTTGGCATCGTGTCTCCATGTCTCTGTATCCCATCATCTCCCCGTGGTGTCCCTCCATCCCCATGTCCCCATGATGTCCTCTTGTCCCTATCTCCCCCCATATCCCCATGTCTCCATGGTGTCCCTCCATCCCCATGTCCCCACAACGTTCTCTTGTCTCCATCTCCCCATGTCTCGATGGTGTCCCTCCATGCCATGTCTCCATCTCCATCCATGTCCATTCCATGTCCCCATCTCCCCATAGTGTCCCTCCATTCCCATGTCCCACCATATCCCCATGTCCCCACCTCCCCATGCCTCCATCTCCCCCTGTGTTCCCATTACCCCATGGTGTCCCTCCATCCCCATATCCACCCATATCCCCATATACCCATCTCCCCCATGTCCCATCATCTCCTCATGGTGTCCCTCCATCCCCATGTTGCCATCTCCCCCCATGTCTATTCCATGTCACCATCTCCCCCCATGTCTATTCCATGTCCCCATCTCCCCATCGTGCCCCCCTCTACCCCATGTCCCCTCGTCCATCACCCCTATTCATCCCCACGTCCCACCACCTCCCCCTATACGCCATGTCCCCATGGTGTCCCTCCATCCCCATGTCCCACCATCTCCCCATGATGTCCCCATGTCCCCCCTTGTCCCCACTCACCCAGGACCCTCTCCCCGCGCCCCCCCAGCTCAGCGTAGGCCCCCTCGAAGGCCTCCCTCCACTGGGTGTCCATGGGCAGCTCCTGGCCCTTGAGCAGGACGTGGCTGGAGCGCTCCCGGACGCGCTCGGGGGCGCCCCTCCGCTCCCCGGCATCATGGACAGAGACCTATGGACAACCGGGGTCTATGGGTCCCACCAGGGTCTATGGGTCCCACCAGGGTCTATGGGTCCAACCAAAATCCTTTGGGTCCCACGAGGTCAATGAGATTCAACCCAGGTCCTTTAGGTCCAACCCTGGGTCACTGGGGTCCAACCTGGGACCTTTGGGTCCCACCAGGGTCTATGGGGGCCAGCATTGCCCCCATTGCCCCTATTGTCCCCATTGTCCCCATTGTCCCCATTG
>NW_009920620.1:0-4658 GCF_000696875.1 Nestor notabilis
CAGCGGGCTGCTGCCGCCGCCGTGACTCCTGTTGGGCCCTGCGCTGAGCAGTGGGGATGGGGGGTTGGATTCACTGCGCGTCAGCTTGGAGATCACGAGTGGCTCTGGCCTGCGTTTATGTATTTGTTTATGAGTTTAATTTCTTTTGGGGCTGCTTTCTAGATTGTGAAGTTTCAGCACTGGTGTTGGCATGTCTTTTCCATCTGCAACGAGTAGAAACCGTTTATCTAAAGAAAACCCAGCAACAGCAAAGGAAACATTAGTTGAGCTTTTCACATGATCTCGCGTTTGCAAGGTGTGGAATACTGTGGGAGTCATCAGACTTGAAACCACGTTGTGAGAGCTTGTTTTATGTACTGCTACTGGTGTCTCCTAGACTGCCTTTAATTTCCAGGCAGTTGGGATTCGTGCTTGCGTTTTCAGTGGTGTTCTTCCAGTATTGCATTTTCACTCGAGCGACCCTACGCAGCTGGATTAACAAGGAGAAGGTGCTTAGATTAACTATCTTGTCTTGAGTTGCTACGTGCTGTGTCCAACACCAGGAATACTAACTAATAATACTACAGTAAATGAAATGGACTTCACCTTTGGTTGCATCAGCTCCGCAGGGACTCTGGTCATAAACTCACATTCATGCCCTGTTGTGCTGCCTGCTTGAGTGAGATTTATTCTAATAGAATTGGTCATGCCAGTACTCCTTTTGAAACAGAGACGTACATAGAAAGGATAGTTAGCCAGGTCTAAAACCACTTCCTTCCTAATTTGACCTGGGAATGCTTTTTTTTCTGGGCAATGGGCTATTCAGAAACAAATTCGAATTATCACTTAAGATTATATGGGAAGCCTCAAGATTTTACTTCTAAACTGACAAGGAAACATGACATATTTTCCTGTGTACTTTTGTTAGTACATCTATAAATTATACATCCTTTAGCTACATTATATACTCATACATGGACTACAAAGACGAATTTATCCAAGAGCTTTCCTTCCAACTACAGTCCTTCTGGTTCTGATCCCCTGATCACATCTCTCTCTGATTTTGTATGACTTTCCTGAGGGTACTGGTTGCTTGAGGCCCTATTTCCAAGTACTGGTACTTTTAAAGGGGGAGCACTTATGTGAGGTATATATAAGGATTACACGTATGAAAATATGGTTGTTTTTTACCGTATAGTTAATGTGCACAGAGACTAGTTAGAAAGCAAGTCTCCACAATGCTTCTGCTCCTTTTTACTTAGTGTATATTCATCTTTGTGCTTATATCCCTGTCCACAGGCAGAACTAGGCCTTAATGAGCACCACCAGAATGAAGTCATGAATTACATGCGCTTCGCTCGTTTCAAACGTGGCCTGTGTCTCAAAACAGTGGATTCTTGTTTTCAGAACCTTAAGGACAGCAGGTACCATGGGGGGGGGTAGTTCTGAACAAGAATAAACCAAAGTATACTAGCAATAATTGCAGGCTTAAATGCTTTATGGGGTGTTTACATTTGTAAGTTCTTAGTGAGGAAGAAAGACCCAATAATTTTCCGAATGTTACAAATCAGTTTTAAAAGGGCTAGTTCAGAGTCTTAGGAATTAACACAGACATTGTCAGCATGTCATTACTTTATATTTTGCTTCTGATGTCTAAATTTGATGCAAGCCTGCAGCAGAAGGAATAATACCACAGAATCATAGAGTTCTGTATTACTTCTGCTGCAGGCTTGCATCAAATTTAGACATCAGAAGCAAAATATAAAGTAATGTCATATTTGTGATTGTGTTTCCAAGAGAAAATATAAATACAACAACCAGGTAGTAGTGCCATGGTCATTGAATAAGTAGTCATAGTGAATATTTTCAGAAGAACACTGCAATATGTAAGGTTGATATCTGTATATTGAGGTCTCATAACAATGCAAAACTGTTACTTTTATCATACATGACTCACCTTGACTGCTCTGTTTAGGCTTGTTGAGGAGACCTTCACAGTCGATGAGGTGACAGACATGCTGGATGGACTGCAGACTGTTGTACACAGTGAAGTGGAGTCAGAGCTCATAAATACAACTTACACCAATGTGTTAGTTCTGCGGCAAATCTTTTCGCAGGCTGAGAAATGGTACCTGAAGTTACAGACAGACATCTCTGAACTGGAGAATAGGTAACATATTTTGGGCTGTACAGAATGCCTTTCAGTAAAAGAAAACTTCAAAGTGTTGGTTATTCACATTCTTTTCCTTACCATAGAAACCTATTCTTTTACATTGTGTTGATGATAGGTTAGTGTCAAGTCTTCCATCTGTATAGTATCAAGATACACAATAATTTCACATCTGTTAGGAAGATGTTTTTATTAGTAATACTTTTACTTGAATTAATCAGTTAAGAGCAAGTGATAGGATTTGATTAAAACCCTTTTGTTTTCTGAGTAGATTATATTTTAATCAAGGGTGCTAAATCCTACAGTTCTAATGGATATACCATGCCATTTCATGACGTGATCTGTTGCACTTATTGTATGTGCATAGGACTTCATTCTGTACTTGTAATGAGAATCTTACATGCAATAAAGAGCATAGTATCAGTGTGGCAAAATGTGTTTCATTAAATAGCTCTTTTAGTAAATAATTGCCTTCCTTTTTTTTTTCTCAAGAGAATTGTTGGAACAGGTTGCTGAGTTTGAAAAGTCAGAATGTACATCTTCAAACAAGAAGGTAGTATTTTATTTTAAGTAAATCATAATCATGTCATGTGGACTCATGGCAGGTGTTGAAAATACTTAGGACTGACTTTGTGCTTAAGAGAGAAAAAAAACAAACCCAAATAAAACCACCTTTTTCAAAACAATCTTTGAAAGTCTCCAAGAAGTGTAGTGTTTTGCAGTTTGGCACCAGTGCTCAATGCACTGAATTGCCTTGGCTGTTTCCAGATTGCGGGTTTTGCACATCCAGGGCATGCTTTATAATCCTCATCCCAAAGTCAGCCAGACTAGGGATGTGTTGGAGCATCTCATTCCTCTGGAATTGGGATATTCACTTATCCCAGCATGGAGTCGAGAGCTGAGAAGATTCCACAATAGAGATGTGACTCTAACTTACCTTGTATGATTATGGTTTCACCTTACTTAGTTTGTAGTGTAAAGGTATATTTAGTTAATATATATTATATTTGAATACTTAAAACACTATTTGGAGCTGTGTAAATATTTTTTACTTTTATAATCACTCAAATATTTTTTTCTGTTTTCCTTACTTTTTTGTCTTTTAGTTGCTGCAGCATTGGTAGTCTTCTGTAAATTCAAGTTTGCAACCCTTTTATGTCTCTATGTAGTATTTTTGTTTAGCTTTAGCTGAAAGTGAAGTATGTAACTTTTGGAACTAAGAAAAGGTGATTTACAAAACAAAGCCAAACCAACTGTCAGTAGTTGTTTTACACACTAAAGACATACTTTTCTTCCTCCTAGAAATCTGTATAATTTACATTTTTAACCTTTTTCATTTCTTTAGCCCAGCGCAGATCTCATTAAACCAAAACTGGCTCCATTAAATGAAGGTGGGTCAGAGCTGCTAAACAAGGTAAGAACTTGTCTGTGCAGTTGTGATCAATGACCATTCTGCTTATTCAACTGAACTGGGTAGCTGTACAGTAATATTCTTATAACATACCTGTTGCTGTATAGGTGTCAAGGCAATATACCCCAGAACGTAAATTAAAATGCCAATAAATGGATAAATATTATAAAGCATCTTAAATTTATTGTGTGGCTGTGGTCTGTAACATGTATTGCAATATTGACCTTCCTTTTGAAAAGACACTTTGGCCTTTGAAATTATTTGGTTTTCCATTTAATGAGGTAAATTAGTAGAAACCAGTATTCAGTTTATTCTGTTCAGTTGGCTGGCTTTCCAACAAGGAAGCAAATTAGGGTATATAGCTGATGGAAATAATCAGGTTATCAAACATTTTCTGTATCACTCCAAGTCAGTCATATTCCATTCGGTCTTTTTTCTTTTGTGAGCTGGTTAAATTCCTCCTAAAGAAACAAGCATTTGAAGAGTTTGGAATTTACTAGTTTTGAAAACATCTGATTTCCCACTTGCTAAATATTTTCATAATTCCAAAACGCATTCTAGTATTTAGTGTTATGAATAGTTTTTATTAGGTATTGAACTTGTTTGGTTCAACTGAGCTTTCTTAAAATGCCACACTTCTTACAATACACTTTTAAGTTATGAGCAGACAAGATATTTAATGAGGAGTTGCGTTTTCTGACATCTAGCCTGCATTACCAAAATGATCCATTAAGATAATAAAAGCAGTCAACAATTGAGATTTGTATTTTACTTACTGATCGATGTAGTTCTCTTTCAAAAATAATTTCAAAATCTGTTTCATAACAGTTAATGTTGAATATGTGCATCTGATGTCTTTTTCCCCTCAAAATAATTCAAAGTTATATGGTGACTTTACTCTGACTGATAAAACGTAGTTATTTCCTGTGACACAGAACATTATTTCCTCACGTAGATGAGGCCCTCAGTGATATGGTTTAGTGGTGGTCTTGGCAGTTTAGGGGTAATGGTTGGACTTGATGATCTTAAAGGTCTTTTCCAATCTGGTTGACTCTATGATTTTATGAGACACGGTAATCCGGTATTTGCCTCTTTTCA
>NW_009920620.1:4689-21049 GCF_000696875.1 Nestor notabilis
GGAACTAAATAAATTTTTACTTGCTTGTTGATTGAAAACATAAATGATAAGCAGCAATGAGACATGTATCTCTCAACACGCAATTTTCTTTAGTTAATCTTGATACTAACAAGACGCTAAACTTGCTAATCTCAATTTGGTAAAGCATATGACACGTTTAAATAAGCAGCCCTATATATTACAGTACAATTGGAGACTTCCATATTTGCTGATTGAGGCAGAAAACATAAAAAATAGATGGATTACTGATTTCTTATGAAGGCCATTTTGATAAGCATTTTGGGAGCTTTCCTAAACTCTGAAGCGTGTTTCTTACCTGCAGTATTTGGAAAATTCAAAATGGCATGAGTGTTCACAAACTTCTTTTCATTCATTAACCCAAAGACAGTTGCTTATCTCCAAGAAGAAAATGAAAAATTGAAGACCAGGCTCAAGACCATAGAAACACAGGTAAATTGGATACTTAATTCAGTTTACATATTTAAAATTATCTAAATGAGAAACCCATGGTTATTATTCTTATGTTTTCAATTAAAATACGTTTCTGAGGTTTTACATTTTCAATATATCACAGGCTACAGCTGCACTCGATGAGAAAACCAAGCTAGAGAAGTTACTGAAGGATTTACAGATGATCCAAGGAGATCAAAAGGTAAATATAATTAAGATTTCCCCCACTACCACCCCTGTTCAACACAACTGTTGCCTGTATGTCTAAGAAGTTGGTCTGTATGGTATGTTTCTTTTCTGGCAAATACAAAGTTCAATTTAGTCTTGCAGTGCGCCTCCGGAATTTGTCTGTTCCTGCTGGTCTGTCAGTCAGCAGATAATCCAGAATGTTAGCTGACGTTATGACATGTATTTTGTGTCCCATAGACCATGATAAATTATTATCAGAAAGCATTATTCCAGTTACTATCAGGAAGTAGTATTGCAGAGTTCCTGTTCTTAGGGGTGATACTTGTATTAACAGATAAAATGTATTTCTGTTTGTTTCTTGCAATTTTACTAATGAACGAATGATATCTAACCTGGTTTTGATAGCAACAGTAGAACACTAATTCTTTCAAGCATTTGTCACACTCGATATCGACATGGACAAGACAGACTTGTGGCTTCTCACTTGAGACTTTAACAACCTGAATACTTACATGGAAGTATCCAGTGTCCTATATTCTTAAGCATCAATTGAAGCTTTGCTGCAGATGGGTCAGATGGCAAATGTTTGATTTTTTACATAGTTCTATCCATATCAGTGTACAGTCAAAAAGGCTTCACCTTTATTTTTACTACTCGAGGTTATTGGTTTTTGTAAATGAGGGTTCAAACATGGTAAGTTCTGCTGCAGGGAAAAAGCCCAAAACATAAGCTAGAAGACTGCAGGTTGACACAGATAAATCTGTTCAGGACACCTTAGTACTGTTTTAAGTTTGTACCTTTATTTTGTCAATAATTAGAATTTTCTAATTAGAAGTTTGTTCATGTGTGGTTTTTTTCTTAAATTTAAAGCATTTAAGTTCAAACTGTTTGCAAAATTAGAACATTTTAATCCAATTATTTTGAGAAAATGACTTTTTAAAATTCCCACAGTATTTACAGATTTGGAAGTGAAGTTCAGTATCATAAAACATTTCCACTTCAATTTTCATATTTTAATCCCAATTTCTTTTTATTTTGCTTTCTAACTGGTTTATGGTATGTACTTGGCTTTCTTAATATGTTTCAATTTTATGTAGTAACTTTCAAAATCTGTATTCAGTAATACTGTTTACTAGGAAACTTGATTTATAAGTCATGGAAAATATTTTCTTTATCTGTTTTGTTGAGCCTTAAATTATTACAGGTTTAAAATATTAAAGGGGTTTATTAAATCCGGGACAGTAATGATTGTAGTTTTAAAAGAGAAAAATCTCATCCTACTTTGTGGTTAAACATTAATTGGCCTCAATGTCCGGGCTGTTGAGTATCTTTAGCTTTCATGTCCTAATTTGCGGTCTCTAATCTGTCACTTTCTTCTTCAGCTCTTACATTTTCTGTGTACAGGCATATATATATTGTTGAAATTAGCTAGTAGATACAGTGCTGAAATGTACAACTTTAATCAATTAAATTACTAGTTGCTTGGAGAAAGTGCTGAATTTTAGCTTGGACTCTCAAAATTCAAAGTAAGCTTTTCTTCTGTAAAGGTGCTGTTATCAAATGGTTTCTTATGCTCAAATCTTGTCTTCCACACAGAAGGAGCAGAGTTTGCTCAGTTTTAGATTTTTGTTCCTTTTAAGGTGCTACTGGTTCAGCCTTCTCCTTAGTCATGACACTTTTGGGAGTTTGAAGCTGAGCTTTTAAATCTGAGAGGGGTTTTGTTGTTTGTTTTTTAATGGAAATCCGTAGAACAGTTACATGAATATAATGTTTTGTGACCCAGAACTGATGGCCAGAAGAGCATGGTTTGTTTCTTCTCACAAGGAAACAGGAAAGTTGCTTCACTAGCAACTGTGGAGGCTCTTTTTGTAATGCATGTGAGAATAGTGCAATATTGGTATCCGATTGATAGTACAAGCCTGAATACTTTAATCCTTTCCTACCTCTACTACACTAATGGCTTTTGAAATGCCTGTGATACTTTACCTGCTTTAAACACATTATAGCATAGACATTCAGATCTGAAACTGTAATTTACCATTTCAGTAGGCTAAATAACTTCTCGTGATATGCTTCATTCTGTGGCTTCATCTAATTCCTAAAGAAGTGAAGTATAAGAACTTGAAATCTCAATTTGGCAGAGAAGACGTTCCGGCCATCTCTAAAATGCATCGATTAACAATTTTTTTAAGTTATAAATTAGTAAGTGCTTTAACTAATTCTCTTTATTTTAGTTAAAGCTCTTCTAATTTGAACGTTACAGGAGTACCTTGACTATAATAATTAAAAATTTATATGTACACACTTTATGTGGAATTTTGCACTTGACATTTTAAATATTTCTTCTCTTGCATTTGACACGATTTAAATATTTCTTCTGTTGAAGACTAATGCAAACCAGGATATCACTGAACTGGAGAATAAAGTAGCAGCTTTGAAATGCCAGTTTGAGAAGACCTTGAATGACTCTACTGCAAACCAAAAATTTTTGGAAGAGGACTTGGTGACAACAAAACATGACTTGCTTAAGGTTCGGGATCAGCTATCCATAGCTGAAAAGGTTAGCATGTTGTAATGTAAAGATGAGATCCTTACTCACATTTTAACTAATTAGTAGTTTAACAAGCATACACTACAGGATGCAGTTTACTGGGTCACACTTGTGCCTGTGTATTTTTGTTATTTCAGTGGAAAAACACATTATAAAATATCAAAACCACAACTAACTGCATGATTGTAACTAGATGAATCATAGAATGGTTTGCGTTGGAAGGGACCTGAAGATCACATAGTTTCAACCCCCTGACACGGGCAGGGACAACTCACACTAGACCAGGTTGCTCCAAGCCCCATCCAACCTTGCCTTGAGCACTGCCAGGGATGGGGCAGCCACAGCTTCTTTGGGCAGCCTGTTCTTAAAGGGATACTTAACAATTTCCCCTTTTTCTGCTAAGAAATTTTTGAATGTAAAGTGTAGTCCCAGTCTTCAGAAGACTTTTGGTCTGATTTAATTAGAAAATAAAGATTCTGTTTCTGTGTCTCTCCCAGTAATCTCATTTGAATCTCAGAGCTGACTTCATCTAAATCTGAATGAATTAGAGAAACTGCTGGCTTGAAACTTGAGGAGGAAAAGGAAGTAATTTTTTAAAAAAGCATATTAGCCTGGTTTTCAGAATATGTAAATAATATATTGATGTTATTATGTAGGAACTGGAGAAGAAATTTCAGCAAACAGCTGCCTATCGCAACATGAAAGAGATTCTCACTAAGAAGAATGAACAGATAAAGGATCTACGTAAAAAGCTTTCCAAGTAAGTGGTGCTGTTCTGTCTGTCCTAACAGGATCCTGGTTCTGGATCCATGTTCTGCTCCCAGTTTGTTTTCATAAATGTGAAGCTGTCTTTAAAACAGACTGTAAATTTTCCCTTAAAAATAATTTCTAGTAGGCTATTCCCTGATTTTTGGCAAGCCAATCCTTTTAATGCGTGTTGGGTCAACAGGACTGATGTGTGCAACAGCAGCTACAGTGTAGCAAATAACCAGAGAATTTAGTATGGAGAGGATGCAAAATTCTCATGGGTGTGGTAGATAAGCCCCCAGCTGCTACACACAGAGATATAGATGGGAGATGTACCAGATGCTTTGGCATTCTCTTATTTCTTCCACATTTGTTCATGGGAATGAGAAGTCTGCAGTAGGTAAATGAGCAAACCTCTATTGAGTAAAGAAAAATGCAGCCTGGCTGTTACATTGTGTAGAAGATTTTCATTCTGCAAATGGCAAGTGAACTTTGGCAACAGGGATACTTAGACCTACGCTGTAGGAGGACAGAGGTGGAACTTAAAACTTCTGTTTAAATTTCTGCTTGTAGTTTGGGACTTATGGAGAGGTTCCTGGTCATTCCCTCATTCTGCTGCTTGGTAGACTGGCCAGTTCTAAAAGGAGAAAGTAGACTAAAAAGTATATACAATTATCTGCCCTAAATCATACAGTGAACCTTGACAGGAATGTATTACTAGTGGGAGTAGTTTATTACTTGGGTTTAATATTTTCTTCAGAGACAAAATGTCTCTTGGGTGTTTTCTACTGCTTTAATGATTTTTATATTTTTTTCTTTTTAATCTTCAGATATGAGCCAGATGACTAAAACACCAAAAACATCTGATCTATCAGAAGCTGCCACAGAAAGAAAAAGTAGACTGGTATTACTTTTCAGTTATTTTTGGGTCGAATGGTATATTTTTTGCTTCTAGTGCTTAAAATAACTTTTTATTAATACTTAATAACACACTGAAACTCCTACCTTACTTCCTTGTAAACCTACAATTTATAGGTTTCTATAACATTAGTTTCTCTAGTCATGTTGTTCACCATCAACATTCCTTGAGAAATAGCAAAGAGGAGCTTATTGAAGAACTGAGATCATTCCCTACAAAGAAAGTTTATTTTTGTTAAGAAAAGGAGAAAAAAGGCAAAAAAAAAAAAAAAAAAAAAAAAGAAAGACATTATGGTTTCTTGATGTCTCTGAGGTAGAAACTCCAGTTACTTTTCTATAGTTAATGTAGCCATGAAGTGGTATTATCTGAAAATTCGAACAGTGGAAGTAAAAAATAGGAGGAAAAAAATGAAACAGGCTGATGGTCAGTAACATTTTGCTAGAGGGTGTTCATTAGATAGTGAGGTAAATATGCTTTATTAACCTCACTGGGCCCTTTCAAATAGAGATGCTAACTGAAGTTAGGCTTTTTCACTTGAATTTATTTGAAACAAATATGAACATCAGAAGACAGGTTTTGATTTTGCCAGTATTCTTAATGTTAAGATGATAATCTGAAAACACGTAGGAAGATTGCTAATGGAGCAACTTTCTTGGGAAATAAGTTATTTTAGATGTCTTCATCTCCTTTCTTAATGTAACCTCACCAGAAAACAGCTTACTTCTCTCAAGTCTTTTACTTGTAATCCTCTGCCTTGCATTTATTTGGCAACCTCTTAGTAGTGCATTCTACTTGTTCATCTGTCCTTGTTCATGTATATGTTGTATTTTATTCCAAATAAAACATTTGATCCTTAAGGAGCTGTTTTTTGTCTGTTCATATATATGTTGTATTTTATTCCAAATAAAAACATTGTTTTCAAACATTTGATCCTTAAGGAGCTGTTTTTTGTAGGAATGTTTTGTATAGTTTTCTTTGTAATATCTGTGGAAGGGAGTGGCAGCTCAGTGAAGTATCTTGCTAGAAATGTGAACATGCAAAGTACAGATGCGTGCACAAAGCCACACCACATCAAACAGCTGTAAAAAAGTGTACCAGTGGCAGGGCTGGGAAAAGGGTGCTGTAGATGTGTGCATTTAACTGTGCTTGTCTCAGGAGCTACTTGAACTGAAATGGATCGTTTTTCCTCAAATGGGCAAAGCTGTTAAAATTGTTCAAGCAGTGATGCCCCACTCTAACCTGCCATACACTTGCAGCCTGTAATTTCTTGTGTTGTCCTTCTTCCCCCACTGGTCAAGCAAGATTGGTTTGGGATAAAGTCCTGTGTGCAGCATGGTATGTTGCTGTAGCACGATAGTAGGGCTTTATGGGGTGATACTCCTGCGGTGTCAGTTAAATTCATGAAAGGTATTATTTTGCCCTTTGTACAGTCACTAAAACGTTAAGTTCTCAGCAGGTATGTAGCAAAGAGTTTTCTGGCCTGTATGTGTTCAGAGCAGTTGTGTTGACACCAACAAGAGAACTTGTCTCAATGAATGTTGTGGTTTTCTTCATAATAAAAGTAATTTTAATGAGATCAATTACTTTTTCTAAAATGGCAGGTAAAGGATGAAGAAAGGCAGAGAACCTCATGACTTCTGCTGGTCTTCTCTTTTCTGATAAATGTTTGGCTGTTGACTTATCTAAAATATTGGCCTTGTGATAGGCCTTCATTATCGGCTTAGGAACCATTTCAGTGTGCAGAACTGAAGCGCTGGCCTTGATTACCTGTTTCATTGCCAGTCTAGCAGTGTGATGCTCTCATTGGTTTGTGCTGCACAATGGCTAAGTAAAGGTGTTGTGTGGAGCTCTTGGTGGAAACCAGATCATCTGTCAAAGAGGATATACCTGGTAAGGCCTGGAGTATTATACAGTAACAATTCTCTTCTCGTTGAGCTAGGTACAGTATTTTGAAGATGGAGGTGACATCTGAACCTCTCCTAACAGTGTCTGATGTTTCTAAAACTTCACTTCTTTGCCTGAGGTGTCAATTCCAATACTACTTTTACCACCCTTTGTTCTTTGGAAGGTCATTATACTCTCAAATAAACATCACCAATTGCTTCCCCTTAGCTGTTAATTCCCTAGTTATGCCTGAAAGGAACATTTAAAAAGAACATTTCTCTATAACTGGCTGATGGGCAAGATTCAAATCTCTTTCAAACTGGGTGTGTGTGTGTGTGTGTGTGTGTGGCGGGGGAGTGGTTAGGGTTTTTTGCTTGCAGTCTGAGGAATATTTTCTCTGGGAATGAAATCCAGGCCACTTAGCTTCTCTGGTATTGACTCTGACAGCTAATAACCAACCCTGTGCTCTAACTGTGACTGGAGTTCAGCGGTTGTTCGTTAATAAATGAGCCAGCAGTGCTGCATGCTACTGTCTTAATGAGACAGTAAATTACCCGATGTTCTTTACTGTTCATAAACTACTCCTTAATCTGTTTTTCTTCTTTTCTAATGTGTTTTTCTCTTTCAGCTTTTCTCTTAACCATGTTTTTTAAATGTCCGGAGATGAATGCTAATATATGTTAACACTTAAACTGCAAGCGCTCCTCTTTATTTGATAGACTGATGTAAGGACATCTGCAGTTTGGACATTTCCCCACATATCTTGCTTCTGGGAAAGCCACAGTCACCTGCCAGGCACTTAGATTTCAGTCCAGCCAGAATGTTCTTGAGATTCCTCAGTTTGATTTCCCTTTTCTGGTGTTATCAAGGATGGCTCTTGACTTGTGTGTGATACCAAATGCCGTCAGACCACATTGAAATGATTCTTAATGCCTCAGGAAGAAAACATGAATCACCTTGGGGTGTCAGGTGGCTGAATGGATCAAGCTTTAAAAAGTTTAATCTGTTGTAGGAGGATGTGCCTTTTAAAATGTATTAAAAGAACAATTTAATGTAATTTGAAGGTAAGTTTGTATGTGAACAGGTAAGAATTATCATCATTATTATGGTAAGTATTTCTAAATGGTTTTGAGCAGAGAATGTGCCCATTGGGGTTACCCTATGACTGTTAATTTTGACAATGTCCTAACGATTCCTGCCCTGCTCTGGTTGCCTCCAGGCTCTCCCTGAAGCCCCCTACAGTAGCCCTCCTTGTCCAAGTCTCCTCGCAGACATATCCTGAAGCATTAGGCAGCCTGTTTGAAGCCAGCTCTTCACCAAATGAAGGTGGGTAGATACTCGCCGTTCTGTTTCAGCGGTCTTAGCATCTAGAGGCGTTTATTATTATGTTTAGGAACGAGTAAATTATTATGTTTAGGAACGAGTTAATGTAACTCTGTCCGTTTTAAGTATTGGCGACACTGAGCGGTTGGTGCAGGACTGACAGGGCAGCTCACGACTGACAGCTGCTGGTGAACAGGAGAGCTGCCCGGAGACCTCCCCAAACCGCAGGCAAGCTGTAACAGAGCACGAACTGGCAGAAGACAGAAAGAACTGACTGAATAGGACGGGTATCACCTCTTTTACTTTAGTGAGGTGCTAGTGTGTGACTCTTCACACAGGTTGGATCTGCGGCCTGAGTGAATTGGGTGCGATTCTGTGCATCAGAGCTGTGTTGAGTTCACTTTCATGGAGGGAGTACTCTAACCACACCAGCAGAAGAGTGCTAGAGCTGTGGTGCTAAAGAAAAGCAAGGAACATAAGAAGAGGAACTCCTCTCAGGCATGCCTTTCTTGGGAAGCTGAGGTAATGCAAAACAGTTTTAAGCTAGTTAAGAGGCTGGATATGACTTCAGGATACATGCCTTAAGGGCATCGTGCAGTTTGGAAGTAAGAAGCAAGTAGCAGTGATGAGCTGGAAGGAGTAATTGCAGTCCTCATAACTGCTTAGAGGAGTAACTGTAATTGCTAATTACACAGAACAATCGCCCACGGTTGTCATGGCCAGTGAGTTGTCAAAGATCTGGAAATTCAACTGGATTGTTTCTTTCTCCTCAAGGAAGGAAAAGTGGAGGTTAGAATAGCAACTGTGAACAGTGAATCCAAACAGAAAAACCATATGTGAGAGCTTCTAATCTGCTTCTCTTGATAACATCACTAAACATTTGCATAGGCTGCAGAGACTCCTTCATCACTTCCCTTTGATAATCATCTAATACACTAACAGCCAGCATGTTTCCATTTGGAAATGAGTGCCTCCAGGAATGGCAGATACTAAATACCAGAGCTGGCACCCCATAGTAGTTTGTGACCACAGCTGCTTGTGAGACTGATATTTGTGAGAGAGGAAGGATTCATTTCATTGCATCTGAACTTCCTGATCTGGCCTGACCCAAGCAGAGGACACCACCCCTCTCTTCCTGCACAGCCTCCCCGTCCATTAGTAACCTAGTTTGAAATGTAATGGGAAGGAGGTACAGAGCCAAGGAAATGTTTAACTTGATTATGCTCATCAGCAGCAGTAATCTATTCACACAGAAGCATCCACAGTGTGAGTGATGTGCTATTTTTTAAGGCTGTCCTGCCTGTGAGTTCCTAAATGCTCAAAGTTATTTATGAGCTTCATTTGTAATAAATCCCACAAGCAGTGATGGGCGTTTAACTTCTTAATGATTTGCAGTAGTGTTCATGGTGTGGGACAGATAACACATCTGTAGCTTTTCAGTGAGTGTCCTTCAGTTTAACAGCTTATGGGTCTAAAATTACCTTGGATTTTTCCTTCCAGAAGAATTTGGGGTTACCCATGAGACATTTCCAGCTAGCCTTTAGCTGGTATGTTGCAATTCTGCAGGCAAGGCAAGAACTGCTAGGATGTTGTCACAGGCTCCCTCAAAACAGCACTCTGGAAGGGTTTGGCAAACCCTGATGTTTTCATCCATTTCTAGCAGTGTTAAAACACACAGTGAAGAATGGATTCACTTATGGAGAACAGATTTACTTATGGGAGATGCATAAACCTCCCACAGTCCCTTTTCCTTACAAGCAAAAAGGAGGCATCCCACGTTGTGACTGTGGTCAGCCACCAGAGGGGTTCTGCTGGTCTCAACAACCTGCACGACATCCTCAGCAGCTTGGGCTCATGTCCAGAGGCCTCACAGCAGGGATTTGCACCTGCAGCCGGCTGCCTCAGCTCTGCCAGTGTCTGTGGGATGCTGGAGCAACACACGTGGAGCAAGTTCCTGGTGCTGGAGGAGTGAGGCTGACAGGAGCTGAGTGAGTCTTGTTTGTAAAACAGACCTGAAAGGTGCCCAGTCCTGGCCTGAGAATAAACCAGTACATTTAGACTGAGGAAGGAAGCCAAGTCCTTGGACTTGTTCAGCCCCTTTTTATTCCTACAGATGCTGCCACCAGCCTCCTTCACTGGGAGACCTGTGTGAAGTGGTTGAGCTCAGAGTGTACCTTGGCAAGGACCCAAGCACACAGGGTTCATGTTTAGACCTGGCACCTTGGTGTGCATTTGGATGACCCAAAGGCCTTCGAGTTCCTTCTGCCTCCGCAATGGGCCACAGACATCTTTTCCCAGTGGCCTCTGTATGTATTTGGTTCTTCCTGCTTAAAAGTATTTTAAAAGAGCAACCCCCTCAGAAAAGTCCATCTGCAGCAGTGGGGTTTGAGCATGAAGGTGAGTGAAAAGAGATGGGGCTGTTTCATGCTCTCTCACACACACAGAGCATGTAGAGGGAGGGTAGTATTCCCAGGGGATCAAACTTGAGTGTTGTTCTCAAGCCTGCAGCAGGCTGGGGACATGCATGGCTGATTGGAACTGCCTCACAGCTACTTTTGGAACTGGGGAGTGTGCTGGGCTGGTTGGGGGGAGCATCAGAGCACAGGCATTGGGACGCCCAAGGACCTGTTAGGGATAAAGGATACTGGGAATAGAAGGCAGCTCTGACAGCCACCAAGTCCAGTCCTAAGGGTGTGGGAACCCCTTCCCTGTGCTATCAAATCCGAGCTGGTGCCTCATGCATACAAATGCCCCTCCTGAGGTAGAGGGCCCTGTGGGGGAGGATTGTCCCACTTCCACAACCAGACTGCAGCCCCAGTGTTATTTCTTCCCAGTGTCAAGTCGGCATGTGAGCCGATCAAAATCCCTGGGCTCACATCCTTCCCAGAAATGCCAGTCAAAACCCAAGCAGCTATTCACCCAAAGTACCAATTTTATAGTCCTCTGTGTGTCTATAATCTATTTACCAGCATTCCTACTTCAGTATGTGCCTGTTAATAAGATTAGTAATTAAAAAGCTTGATAGGAATTGGCAAGCATAGCTCCTCCGCCTTTCCCTCCCCTCCAAGCCGGGCTGGCGTGGAGTCTGAGGCAGGGCTGGCAGAGTACCTGGAGGAGTGAAGGCAGGAAGGCTTGGCTTGGAACCTCTGCCTGCAAGCAGGCAATGGAGAAATCCCGGCCGCTATGGGACAATCCCCTGCAGTTTGTTTTCGCCTGCATTTCCTACGCCGTGGGGCTGGGAAATGTGTGGAGGTTTCCATACTTATGTCAGATGTACGGAGGAGGTGAGTGTGCTTTATGTTTCTTGCTTCCCTTCAGGCAGAGTGTGGCAAACTTTAAATCCCAAAGGATGTTGTCTGTGCTAACACCCTGTTCACTGGGCAGGGTCCAGGGCAGAGTAGGAGGTCAGGCGTTTTGTTGGTATGCAATCACTTCTATTGCTGCTTTGTTTTATCTCGTAACTAGCATAAGAGATGTAACCCAACACAGCAACACTCGTTTCCTAGAAGTGCAATGAAACAGCAGGAAGGCCCATGTTTTCTAAAAGGATGGAGATAGAATGAGAGATGTGGGTCCACATGGTATTAATTTCCTACTTCCTTGCCCCATTGAACCACCCTGAAGGCATCAAAAACTAGTTCAGTCCCTTGTAGTTTCACATATGGGCACTTGGAAGATATTGGGAAGGGGAGATGCTTACACTAATCTAAGGAACAAGTTTATCATTTCGAGTTTCTGTCATGAATGTGTTGTCTTTTATACAAAGCCTTAATTTAGGAAGTGATAACTTGGCTGCAAATCTGCCTTGAACTTGGCTGAAACTCCTTAATCAACAGGAGTTCCACAGCTAATGCCTCCTGGGAAGCTTTGAAAACAAGGGATAATTTTGTTGGGGCTCTAAAAGAAAAGCTCTTCGGAAGTTTATCTTTTTCCTAGGTCCAAGCTGAAGAGAGATGATGTCTGTATCATACACCAGCCAGAGATGTTCTTCCTTAGAAATCAAAAGTCAGTTAATTAGATTAATTAAACACCAACACTAATAACCTAGTATACAGGTACCACTGGTTCATGCTCATGTTTTGAAGAATCCTTATAAAAAGCCTCTCTTTATAAGATATTGCAGTTATCTACTGCTTCTTGCACTGCATCTGTTGCCAGTGTTGGACCCATCTCAGTTGTGCATTAAGTAACATGACAAGCATCTGCTCATTTGCTTTTGGCCTGCTTCTGCCTTTTCTTTCTTTCAGGAGGAAGCACACTGAGATGTTTAAGTGCTTTTTGCTTGTTTTGTGCTTGTTTTGTTGGTTTGTAGCTTCCTTCTAAATGCACATGTGGTGGTAGGAGCTGGTTCATGCTGAGTTTTGAAAAGCCAGCAATGGGACTGCATCAGAGCTGCTCTGTGGGATCTGGTCAGGAAAACCCAGGTAATACAGTGGGTAAAGTTACAGTAGAAGCTAGATGCTGCAGTGGATGAAGCTTTCTTAGATGGTTCAGATAGCAGAAGTGATAAACATGATGCAATCCCAGGTGTATTATTCCTCTACGTAGATGCTTTTGAGGGTAAAGACTTCATGTCTCACAATGAAGTCCACCATAGATCTTAAAATGCAAGTGTTTCTGTACACAAGCAAACTGCACATGATGGGTTAATCGGCAGCCTGTTATGGCAGACGTGCTGAGGGACAGCAAAACTCAGGCACTGGGGGGCTTTGCATGGTTTAGGCTTAGCAGCCATCAGTAGTGATGAAAAGTCTCTGATGTAACCAAAACTGGGGCCACTTGATTGACCTGGAAAAAAAAAGTTTAAATAAACCCAGTAATTTTCTGAAAAGCATATTTTCATAGGGATAGATCCTCCTCTATTTTTATCCTCCCTGCTTAAGTTTCCCAGGGGAGAGGATGCTCTCCCTACTGTAAAGCCAAAGCTCCTCACAGCCCACTTTGCTTTTCTTGTTTTTCACTGCCCTTTTAAAAAGGATTCCAGACATCAAGACAAAACATCATTTCAGGAGCTTAAAAGCTGGCTGTGCCTGGCACTGGGCTTAGAGAGGATGCCAGCAACTGCTTGTTTGGCATCTTCCTTGCAGAAAAGCACAGAGCCAGTCCCTGTCCTGCCCAGCAGAGCAATAGGCCTCTTTATCACTGGTGATGTTCAAAGAGCGTATTTGCAGACTTTACAACCTCCTGCCTTTCTGTTCATCAGCAGATTGCCTCCTCCTCATTGCTGCCCTCCGGAGAGCTTGACCTGAGCAGAGCAGGGGTGTTCAAACCTCACAGGTGCAGGTAGTCTGTCCATAAGCAGGCTGGGCCAGGCTGAAACAGGATGGGTTTGCAGCATGGTGAGTGCTCAGCAGTGCTCAGCTCTCAGGGAGGAAGCTCCCAGGCAGCAGGCAGGATGCTGAGCAGTGTTTAAGGCCAGCCTGGACGGGGCTTGGAGCAACCTGCTCTACTGGAAGGTGTCCCTGCCCATGGCAGAGGGTTGAAATTGGGTGAGCTTTAAGGTCCTTTCCAACCCAAACCAGTCTGTGATTCTGTATCTGCATGCAAAGCGGGTGCAGAGCAAAGGGCAGGGGGGTTCAACCTGAGTACCCCTAGATGCAGGGGGACACTGGGGTGAAGAACAAGCCTGAAGACACTTCTCCTTGCAAGGTGGCAAAGCCAGTGCTGAACATGTGGCAACGCTGCTGCGAGGGCAGAAGAACCTTCACAAAGGGTCTAACTCTGACTCCCCCCATGGTACATGGCAGAATGCCCTTTGGTGGCTGCCAAGGCTTCTTGTACCCAGCCGGGACAGAGGGGCTGTGCGAGCTCTTAACCCTCCGACAGCTCCCTTGCAGCAAAGGAAGTTATCTAACAGACTAACAAAGGGGTTGTTAATAACGAGAGAGCCAGGAGGTGGGAAATTAATTCCCAGAATAAACCGGATTATTGCTCAGTGTTTAGATCCAGTTCTTTGCCTCAGTCACTGCCCGGCGTTCATTCCTCCGTGGCGATGCACAGCGACTATGGCCAGGAATGTTAATGCTGCAGATTAAATCCTAAATAAGAGATGTTTACGTCAATATTTTTGGCTGGCTGTAAGAAGGGAAGCAGGAAAGCCGCCGTGAAAATCCTGGGTTTGCCTCAGTCAGCAGCTCTTGCTGAAGTGAGCCCCAAGTCCAGGACAAGGATTTCTTTTCTTTCCCAGCTAAAGCGCATCCTGACGGCCAGGCGAGAAGGTCCTTCCTGCTCCCTCGCCACCAAAACTGCTGCTTCTCTTCCACAGGAGCATCCCTGTGGCTCTCTGTGCAGGTGAAGCAGGGACGAGCAGACATAGGGTGGGAGAAGGCTCTGTGCCTGCTCCCGCAGGTGGGACCCTGGGGGTAAAGCCTTCACCCCTTTGCTGGTGCTTACGGGCTCAGCATGGGGAGGAGGTGACAGCATTTTGGGGTTGTTTTGGGGGTTTGGGATGGTTTGGGGTGTTTTTAAGCCAGGACAGGCGTCAGTATGTTACTCAAACCTCTCCAATTCCACATGGACTTCACTGTTACTTTTCCATTGAGTGCTTTGGCTGCAGAACGCCACACACAAAGTAATCTTTCCCTCGGCCTCTTTCTCTCATTATCTTATAACCCAACAAGGGTAGGCTGGCAGTTAGTTACCCTTTAACAGCCCCAGCCCCCAACATTGCTCAAAGCAAAGCATTTAGGCAGCACTGCCGCACACACTTTAACAGCAGAAACCCCAGCTCTGCCAAGGGCCTGTGGAACATTTCCCATGCCCAGTGCCCATAGGCTTGTGGGACACCACCAATGGGATGTCCCTCAGGATTGGGCCATTCCCTCCGTACACCAGGTGTGCAGGCAGGACCCATCCTCAGCCAGCTCCTGACAGTGTGATCTGACCACCAAAGGTGATGGTGTTATTCTGCTGCTCATCTCCTGAGTGCCATCTGTTGGGTTCTCCCTGCAGGTGGCTTCCTGATCCCCTATTTCATCATGCTGATCGCCGAGGGGATGCCGCTGCTCTACTTGGAGCTGGCCGTGGGGCAGCGCATGCGGCAGGGCAGCATCGGTGCCTGGAAAATCATAAGCCCCTACCTCTGCGGTGTTGGTATGTTCCCAGTTTTCATCTTGAGGTGTAAGTGCATGGGGCACACGGGTGAGTTTTGAACAGAGAGCTTTGGCTGTCAGAGAGAAACCAGGCAGGAGCTGGGGTTTTACTGGGTCTCACCAGGCTGGGCAAAGCGTTTCTCCACACACCTCCTGGCACACGTTTCTCCTGTCCCTTGTGGGGCACTGAGGCCAGACCCCAACTCACTGTGCAGGGTCCCTGCACGCAGAGGTGTGAGTCCCCCTGCCCTCAATCACAGTGTGAAGGCCAGCACTGAACCCAGGCCCTGGGGCTACCTGCACTGGGCTTTGAGCCCCAGAGCATCTTCCCAATAAGCTCAACATTGCGTGAATGAAACTGTGCCTTGATTTCCTACCGTTGCCTATAATTTACTGATCATAGAGTCAACCAGGTTGGAAAAGACCTTTAGGATCATCCAGTCCAACCATTGCCCAGCACTGCCAAGGCCACCACTGACCCTTGTCACTGAGGCCTCGTCTACACGGGGTGTGAACACTTGCAGGGACGGTGACTCCAGCACTGCCCTGGGCAGCCTGTTCCAATGCCTGAGCACCCTCTGGGGAAGGAATTGTTCCTCATCTCCATCTAAACCTCCCCTGGTGCAGCTTGAGGCCGTTTCCTCTTGTCCTGTCCCTTGTTCCTTGGGAGCAGAGACCGACCCCACCTCACTGCAACCTCCTGTCAGGCAGCTGTAGAGAGCGATAAGGTCCCCCCTGAGCCTTCTCTTCTCCAGACTAAACCCCCAGGTCCCTCAGCCGACTTGTGCTCCAGGCCCTGCACCAGCTCCGTTGCCCTTCTCTGGACCTGCTCCAGCACCTCAATGTCTCTCCTGTAGTCCACTCTTAGCCCCATTATTATGTTATTAAATAACCCTGATAACCCAAACTATTGTTAATTTGCTTAAACACACATTTTTAAGGCTATATTGAATATTCACCCCGGAGGGGCTAAAGTGTAAAATCCAGGCCAGGATGGCTCTGAGGGGAGGAGGCGCCAGCTGCAGCAGTGGAGACATGCCCTGTGCACATGAAGATCACCCCCGGGCCACTGTTAGGGGGCTCTGAGTGTTTTGGGGTATTGCCATTGACCAAGCACCTTCCTCCATGCCCACAGGCGTTGCCAGCGTTGTTGTCTCCTTCTTCCTCTCCATGTACTACAATGTGATAAATGCCTGGGCCTTCTGG
>NW_009920620.1:21087-21679 GCF_000696875.1 Nestor notabilis
GCCTTGCCATGGCCACAGAGGGTCATGGTGTCTTGGCATCAGTGCTGGCTGTTGCATGGCACCATTGTCAGCTGGGAATGGGGGGCCCAAAAGCTCCAGAAACCCACCCAGAGCTTCTCTGGAGTGAAAAATGAGGCCATGGTGTCCCCTTCCAGGGGCTCCCGGGAGCACTGGGCTCTCTTCTCCTCACCATGGTCAAGGACAGTCTCATAATGCCTTGTTCGCATCTGCCTTGGTGGTCATGGTGTCCTGCACCCTGGGATGGGTTTGTCTGAAGGCAGGGGAGACGACTGACCCTGGAGAAGAGAGTCATTCCCAGGTTTGAGGGTCAGAGAGGCTCAGTCCTCAGGGAGAGGGTCTGGTCATCCCCAGGGAAGAGGGTAAGAACAGGCTGTCCTTGGGGAGAATCACAGAATCAGCCAGGTTGGAAAAGACCTTTAAGCTCCTCCAGTCCAACCATTCCCCAGCACTGCCAAGGCCACCACTAACCCATGGCATTGAGGGCCTCGTCTACACTGCGGTAACAGCCTCTCAAAGGTAAGGTTGCCAGACACACTCCTGCCTCACTCCCGGCCAAGATCAGGCGATAGCA
>NW_009920620.1:21900-36561 GCF_000696875.1 Nestor notabilis
CCAGCTCCATTGCCCTTCTCTGGCCCCGCTCCAGCACCTCAATGTCTCTCTTGTAGAGAGAGGGTCATCCCCAGACCCAGGCAACCCAATGTGGAGACAAGCAAGCCCTGGGCAGAAAGCCACCCTCACTTTCATCCCCACTGGCACCCAGGCTCTCCCTGTGTGCTGGCAGCAGGAACTCTTCCTCCCTCTCCCTCCCTCCCAGGACCCCCTGCCATGGGCTACCTGCCCCCTGAACAGCAACCGCACTGGCTACAAGGAGGAGTGCGAGAAGACATCGTCCACCCAGTACTTTTGGTACCGACAGACCCTGAACATCTCCCCATCGCTGGAGGCCAGCGGGAGCGTGCAGTGGGAGCAGGCACTCTGCCTGATGCTGGCCTGGCTCGTGGTCTACCTCTGCATCCTCCGCGGCACCGAGTCCAACCGCCAGGTGACAGCTGAGACCAGACCTGCACTCTTCATCAGGGACTGCAGCAATAGGACAAGGGGTGATGGGTTCAAACCGAAACAGGAAGATCAGGTTGGATCTGAGCCATAAAAGGGTGCCCAGAGAAGCTGTGGCTGCCCCATCCCTGGCAGTGTTCAAGGCCAGGTTGGACACAGGGGCTTGGAACAACCTGCTCTAGTGTGAGGTGTCCCTGCCCGTGGCAGGGGGTGGGAACTTGGAGAGCTTAAAGTCCTTTCCAACCCAAACCAGTCTGTGGTTCTATGACATGGGGAGGATAAATGAGTGCCAAAAGGAAGCGGCCATGACTGCTGTTACCTGTGGTTATGTCATCTCCCCCAGCCCCACTGCCTCTGCTGCTCTGTTAAGGTGCAACTGAAGAAGGTTCAACCAAAACACTGAGTGATATTGATAAAAATAACCCAGGAAAGTCCTTTGAATGCAGCCACTTCTGCTCCAAACCCAGCCACCGGGCTGCTGGCCCTGCAGAAAGCCATCTGCCACAGCAGAGCTGTGTCTTCGCCTCACCAGGAAATGCAGGTCAAGACCAGCCCCATAATGACTTGCTCACATGTGGCCTTGGTGGTCACGGTGTCCTGCACCCTGGGATGGTCTGTCTGAAGGCGGAAGAGAGGGTTGGCCTTGGAGGAGAAGTTTGGAGAGGATCAGAGCAGAGCTGTAGTAAGAGACATCTATTCCTCAGTCTTTGCAACACAAAGAAGACATCTGCATTTTCAGTCACTTCTTATTCACAGAAGAAGTTATGAGGAAGGAGGGGCAGGAAAACAGTGTCCCGGCTGAGCTTGCACTAAGCAGCAAGCTGAGGGCTGTAATCCCCAAATCGTCTTAGCCAAACACAGAAACCAAGAGCTCGTAGACTCAGAGTAACCTCTGAAACCTGCTGCAGCTCTGGGCCAAAACAGAGAGAAATAGTCAAGGAGCATTGAAACAGCATCATTGCAGGAACAGCAGTGGGTTTGGGCAGTTAGTTCTCATGTGTTTCAATCAGTTCTTGTGTATGTTTCTGGGTGAGCCACTGGTGCACATCCCAGCAAAGAGAAGGTGACTGGATTCTCCCTTTTTTTGTTTTGCAAGTGGCTTTTTCCAACTTGGAGACTGAACATTTAGATTCAAATTCAGGGGTTTGAAGTCAATGGAAGGATTTAATTCCACCCCCTTCTGGGTTACATGAAGTTAAAATCTTTTTCACATCTGAATTAAAATAGTTTCATTCAGATTTGATTTTGACCTTCTATGAGGTCTGCTCACCTTCCTTCTAGAGCAGATGATGGATGCTCTTTGCCTAATGAGTTCTTGATAGTTAGCTGCAAGCTGGTGTTACTCCACTAAATGCTGCAGAACTGAGTTTGTAAATGCTGCAAGTATTTCAGATTCTGTTTTTATTGTTCCAGTCAATGAGAAGACCCTGGGAACAGAAACAAGTCTTTATTATTAATAGAAACTTGTTTCCCTAAAGCCTAAACCTGAAGTTAGATTTGTCTGAAAATATTTCTTTAAAGATTAGCACAAGGCACCAAACACAGTAATGGAAATTATTTCTGTAAAGTGAGTGAGACTGACCATAGCAGATGAGCTCTGTCTTTTGTACTCTTTAGACCAAGGTATTTCTCCACCTTCCCCCAGGTCGTCTATGTAACAGCCTCTTTGCCATACTGCGTTCTCATCATATACCTCATCAGAGGATTAACCCTTCATGGAGCTGTGAATGGGCTTGTCTACATGTTCACACCAAAGGTACAGAGAAACCGTACTGAATTTGTCAGGAAATGCTCTTAGTTACCAAACACGTAGGGTTTTTTAAAAGGTGGTGGTGCTGCTTCTTGCGCTTGTATTGAATGTTTGCAGCAGTAGCTTAGGCCAGGCAGCTGGAAACCCTGAATGGGAATGGCTGGAGGCTGCTCTGCCACAGTGCCCATAAGCTGCTGGCTTTCTCCTGCCCAAAAAGACCTGCCCATCAACATAAGGCAGAAGTTCTTCCCTGTGAGGGTGCTGAGGCGCTGGCACAGGTTGCCCAGAGAAGCTGTGGCTGCCCCATCCCTGGCAGTGTTCAAGGCCAGGTTGGACAGGGCTTGGGGGACATGGTCTAGTGTGAGGTGTCCCTGCCCATGGCAGGAGGTTGGAACTGGATGATCTTAAGGTCCTTTCCAACCCAAACCCTTCTATGACTCTATGATTCTATAACCCGTGGTGGATTACTGTCAGACTGAGCAGTAACCCTGCCCCAGACACCAGCTCTGGGCTAAAGCGGGCACATGAAGGGACCTGCCCCCATCCCCGTAGGCTCGAAGGGGCTGCTTCACAGATGAATAAGGAGCTTCATGCCCCTGCTCTGCACATCTGCCTTTGCAGCTGGAGCAGCTGTCGAACCCCAAGGCATGGATCAGCGCTGCCACGCAGATCTTCTTCTCGCTGGGGCTGGGCTTCGGCAGCCTCATCGCCTTTGCCAGCTACAACGAGCCCAGCAACAACTGCGAGCGGCACGCCGTGATTGTCTCGCTCATCAACAGCGCCACCTCAATCTTCGCCAGCATCGTCACCTTCTCCATCTATGGCTTCAAGGCAACCTTTAACTACGAGAGCTGTCTGAACAAGTAAGTGCCTGGCATTCTGCTTGTTTTCCACCCCAAGCTGGGCAAGGGGAAGGGAAGAGGGGAGGTAAATAAATAACAGTGTGGAGCGCTGCCCAAGAGCACACCTGATACTGATCTGATAAAGCTAATGGTGCTATTTAAAGTGTTGAAAGCTGAGATGAAAGGTCAGAGACAGGCTGACTTTTGACACCTGGGCGCTGGCATGGGCTGGGTCAAGAGGGTGAGTTTGTGTTGTGGAACTGAGTGTTTAGGATCGCTGAAAGAATCACTGTCAGAGACATTAATAGATGTAAGCTTAATAGAAATTTCTAAGTATGTGATTCAACAGAATTCGATGTCTAGGTCCACTCTGTTACACACAAAATGAGATCATGTCTGGGTTGGTAATGATTTATACAGGATTGAAGTGATTTACACAGAGTGGAATTGAAATAATGTGTGTAGAAACTGAAGGTACAAAGGCATAAGGGAGACCTTCCTGTTGAGTCACAAGGTTCGAACTAGACCTCCTTGCTTTGGCTGGAGTTAGACTTAGCCTCAGACTTGGTCAGTGGTTTATGTCTAAGGGGTGACAAATGCAATGTAATAGAAGTTCGTGTGGTTAAAATGAATCACAAGATTTCTAAACCACTTGAATATTGAAGCTAATGTACATGCACTTACACCTACGTATCTACACTAACAACACACTAGGATGGAGATATGTGGATATATAGATGTATAGACACATACACGCAGCCTTGACAAGTGACAAATAATATTACTAATATTACTAATAATATACTCAGGTCAGCTTTCTCAGCACTCTCAAGGCGCAAAAGGTTGAGGGTCAGTGAGCAGCAGTAACAGCCCCTATAGGGCAGATAATCCCCCTATTTCATAAACTTTAAGGGTTTGGGGGCTCTGGGAGGTGTCCCACAGTCCAGATGAGCTCAAAGGGACTCTCCCGGCACCACTGTTTATAGAGGGTGAGATGATTGGCTTTAGTCAGTGCAAGTTTACATCCTGGTATCATGTCTTTGTTGGGAATGACTTACCATCTCCAAAGAGCTGATATGATAAGGAAGTGTCTAGGCCTTCCTGTTATCTACGTGGTCCTTCCTGTCTTTGTTAGGTGATTAGAGTTAATGGTAGGGGGTGCCCAGACATCCGACTCCATGCATTTTTGCAAAGGCTAACAAGAACTCTTAGGGAAGCAGAGGGGTCCAGGAGAGAGCAGGGGGGATGGAGCACCACAGTTTGCCTGGGCACAGTTTACCTGGTCCTGGTATATACTCTGGGAGGGGGCTGTGAGCAGGTTAATAAAACACGGAGATGCTCAGATCCCTCCTTTAAGTCTAAGCCCTGTGCCAGGAGCTCAGCCTCCTCGGCACTGGTGCTCTGGAGGTGGCCAGAGCCTGCAGGATCATGCCCTGAGGCAGCAAGCTCTCATGCAGTGCCTGGCACAGCAGCAATTACACTTTTATCTCTATTTTTATGGCTTTCAATCTGTCTGCTGATCAGACAGGAAACTAAGCTGCTGATCCCTGCTTGCTGCCAAAAGGCTTGTTAAATTGGTGGGGTGTGGACCTGAGACCGCAGGGGAAGAGGTACCGATGAGCACCCAAAATACCTGTGGGAGAGCAGCAGTGTGGGTGCAGGAGCTGCTCCCTCTGAAGCAGAGATGAACACAAGGACACCCATGTCCCAACACGATGTTCCCACCCAGGGAGACTGGAGGCTGGCAAAGCATCCCATGGGGATGGAGCTCATGGAAAAAGGGATGTAAAACCAACCTCAATTTTATCCCTTGGTCTGAAAACCAGGATTAAATTCCCATAATCTTTCCCAGGGTGATCCTGCTTCTGATGAACACTTTCGACCTGGAGGAAGGCTCTTTGACAGTGGACAACCTCAGCGAGATGAAAGACTACCTCATGGCCACGCACCCACAGGAATATGCCTGGTTATCACCACAGCTGAAAAACTGCAGCCTGGAAGCAGAACTAGATACGGTGGGTCAGGCCACCCTCTCCTTCCTCACACCCAGCCCAGGCAGCCCCACGCGAGGCTGGGGGCTGCAGTGGGGCTCATTCCCACACCTCGGGATGGGATGGGATGGGACAGGGGTCACTGGCTCAGCCCAGCAAGAGGCTCACTTGGGCCATTAGCAGTGGAGCCAGGTGTCAATGCTGTCCTGTTGGCTCTGGCTGAGGGACAGGACAGGACATGAAGGTTTGGGGTGGATGCTGAGAGCAGCGTGACACCATTTCCGTGCAGTGTGATTAAACCAGCACAGATCTCATCTGCCTCTGCTATGCAAAACCACCACCAAGGGTGGTATTTGCTGTGGCACAGGGTTAGTTCCTGAGTCCTTTGTGGAGCTGAGGAGCTGCCATTAACTCACTTTGTGCCCCCTTTTCACCATTAGGCTGTCCAGGGGACGGGGCTGGCATTTATCGTCTATTCTGAAGCCATCAAGAACATGGAGGTGCCCCAGCTGTACTCTGTGCTCTACTTCGTCATGCTGCTGATGCTGGGCATCGGGAGCATGCTGGGGAACACGGCTGCTATCCTCACACCACTCACCGACAGCAGGGCCATTGCCACTCGCTTCCCCAAGGAGGTCATCTCAGGTGAGTGCCCACCTGCGAGAGCACAGCTCTGCTGTCCCACTGCCACTGAGGGCTCCTCCTTGACATCGGGTGGAGCAGAGAGTATCAAACATGCTGCCCAGCCTGTACAGCACCTGCCCTCAGCAGCTCTCAAAGCACAGTGACCAGGGCAATCGTGGCTGTGTGTTTGCAGCCTTCCCAACACACCCCAGCTCCTTCAGATGGGTGTCTACTGACCAGTGGCAGTCAAGGGCCAGGACAAGTGTCAAGACACCTGCAGTGAGTGACTGAGAGCAACATCTCCAGCTTCCCAACTGTGAAACACCTCAGTCTTTGGCCAGAAGTGATACACACTCCCATCCAGGCATGGAAATCGGTAGTCCCACCTGAAAACCTGTTTTAGTGGGATGCCCAGCAGTAACAGCAGAAGCTGCATGCACATAAAATCACAGGATGGTTTGGGTTGGAAAGATCATCCAGTTACAACCCCCTGCCACACCTCACAGCGAAGAACTTCTTCCTTGTATCTAACCTGAACGTCCCCTGTTTCAGTTTGAACCCATCACCCCTTGTCCTGTCGCTCCAGTCCCTGATGAAGAGTCCCTCTCCAGCATCCTTGTAGCCCCCTTCAGACACTGGAAGCTGCTCTGAGGTCTCCACGCAGCTTCTCTTCTCCAGGCTGAACAGCCCCAATGTTCTCAGCCTGTCTTCATATGGGAGGTGCTCCAGCCCCTGCTCATCCTCGTGTCCTCCTCTGGACTTGCTCTCCATGTGACAAGGCTATAGCCAAGACTCTGTTGTCTTGACCCTGCTGGGGTGATGTGCTGTGACTGCAGGTCTGAGGAGCAGCAGTTTAAGGATACACCAGCAGAGTCACACAGAAACAGGTCTTTTCCAAAGGGGAAAAAATAATCTCTTTCTCCTCTGAGAAGGCTGCTTCCCAACAGGAATCATCAGAAATCCCACGAGCTTTTGGGTTTCCAGGTGCAAAGCAGGGTCCCTGTTTGCTCCACACAGGTGCTGTGTGTTTCATTAACTGTGTGATTGGCCTCATCTTCACCATGGAGGCTGGGAATTACTGGTTTGACATATTCAACGACTACGCAGCCACCCTCTCACTGCTGCTCATCGTGCTGGTAGAAACCATTGCGGTGTGCTACATCTACGGGATAAGAAGGTAAGAGCGAGCTTGAACCCTCCTTTCCTCACAGTGGGATTAGCTGGGGGAGTGAATACAGGATAATCATACCTCCTTGGGTTAGATGCTTCTGCTACGTGTGGTATCAGCAAGGTGATGGGGTCTCCCCTGCCCTGCAGACCCCTTCCAGCACCTTCAGTTCAGGGCTGTGTGGTGGCCAAGCCGTACACACAGCTCCCTGCGCTTGTCGTTGGTCTCCTGCCAAAGGTGCTCCTCTTTTCACAGTAGTTCAGTGTGAGCACGGTGCTGGCAGGTCTGGTTTCAAACAAAGATCCACAGATTTCCCATGTTGTCCCTTGTGGGTAGAAGCAAGATTCAGCACCAGGAAAGGTTTTAAGCAGCAGAGGTGTTCGTGCTCAGGGCACCTAAAGGAAAATGCTGTAGTATTTGTGTTGTTTGCACACATACTGTGCTAGCAGACTGGCACCCACATTGGTACTCCAGCCTTGATGAGTTCAATGCCTTTGAGTTGGATCCAGGTTTCCTGGGTGATTTTAGGTACCATCCCCAGCATCTTCCTTAGGGATAGTCAAGTAACAGTGGTGAGAACAACTCAACTACATGGATGAGCAGTGTCTTCTCCACAGTACTGAAGCATCATTGCTTTTCTCCATCTCCTTACATCAATAATGAGTCTGAACTTAGACTCCAGGACTTTTCCTACTGACGTATTTCTAGCTACTCTTCCTCAGTTTGGGATCCTCTTGGAAGCCTTGTTCTCTTTTATTTGATTTCACACTTACTATATAAGCCAGTTCTTCAGACAATACCTCTCTGCTCGTTATTCTTCTGCTCAACTGTCCTCCCCTTTCCCATCTTACTTAATTCTGTAGGTGGTTTTGAAGTAACTCAGACCAAGGTATAGATTGAGCATATGCAGCTGTTCTCAAAAATGTGTTTGTTGTTGGTTTCTTTTTAAACACAGATTTGAGAAGGATCTTTACACCATGATTGGACGCAAACCCAACTGGTATTGGAAACTTATGTGGGCTTTTGCCAGTCCTTTGCTAATTATAAGCCTATTTATATTTTACCTCACCGACTATATCCTCACAGGAACGCTGCAATACCAAGCATGGGATGCCACACAGGTAAAACAGTTTTGGGTTAGGGGTTGGTTTTAAACTTCCCTTAATTCCTGCACGGAACTAAGCCTACATTGTTCTACAAAACTGCCTTCTGAAGGCTTGAAGCTGGAGTCGGGGCCATGCCTTAATGTTGTGGAAAGGTAACACAGGGAAAATAGGACCTAGTGCAATGGTTCTGTAAAATGCATTTATTTCCCTCTCCATTCTTAACTGACCCCTCCAAACAGTAACATTTTATTCATGTTGAAGACCCAAATACCATCTTAAAACCAGAAAAATTATTTTCAAAGTATAGTATTTTGAACAAAATTAGTGGTATTTTAACAGACCTGAGCTGCTGCTGGAATAAATAATAACTATTCATACTAATTATTTCCAAAATTTCCATACACATTTTTTTTTCACAAAATTTGTATACAAGTTCTTCCCTGTGAGGGTGCTGAGGTGCTGGCACAGGGTGCCCAGAGGCGCTGTGGCTGCCCCATCCCTGGCAGTGTTCAAGGCCAGGTTGGACACAGGGGCTTGGAGCAACCTGCTCTAGTGGAAGGTGTCCCTGCCTGTGGCAGAGAGGTGGAACTGGATGATCTTAAGGTCCTTTCCAACCCAAACCAGTCTGGGATTCTATGAATGCTGAGCTGTGTATTTATCACAGTGACGTACAACTGGATAAGTAATCACTGTTTTCATAATCTTTTCTGGTAATGTTCCTAGCACACAGAAACAAACTAGATGTTTTCCTGGGACCTGTGGCAGTCCTGGCCTGGTGACTGGGTGTCAGCATGAGCCCACAGGCTCCAGGAGAGGAACACAAAGCCCTGACAGAGGTCAGGGCCAAGCCACCTCATTAAGAGAAATCAATTAAGCCCAAATCTGCTCTTTCCCAAAGCTTGTATAAGTTAAGTTTTCCTCAGTATTCTTGTCAGCAGCTCTAGTTTTGTCGATTTTAAGCTTGTAGGGTTGACAAAGTACTGAGGGCAGGGCTGGTCTGTGCAAATGCTTCTTGTGTGTCCTGTTTTCATACACTCACAGCTTTGCTCCAGACCCCGCTCCAGGACACTGAAAACAACCACAAATCCAACTCTGCTCCTCTCCTTTGCAGGGGCAGCTGGTGACAAAGGACTACCCAGGCTATGCCCTGGCCTTGATCGGGCTGCTGGTGGCAGCATCCACCATGTGCATCCCCCTGGGGGCACTAGTAACGTTTATAAGGAAGAGACTGAAGAGGGAAAGCGTTTCAACCACTGCCTGAACACCCACAGCTGGATTTGGGAAGACCTTTACCACCGTCGCCAGTGGATGGGCACTTCTGGAAGACAGCAGCAACCATTATCTGTAGCAGCTATTTCTAGAGTTGAGAACCGTGGGTGCTATATTGACCAAAAAGTGCTCTTAGGAGGTTCCACAATGGTTTGGAAAAAAGCTCTTCTGTAACAAGATGAAGCTTTTAAAAAGGCCTTTGTGAGAGAGGGGAAAACACAAGAGCAGCTCACAAAATGCTAGCACAAATTAACCAGCACATCAAGCCATTACACAAGGTTAGGTAGTTCTTCTTTCCCTCTGTTGTAGCACTGCCTGTGGGGAAACATGAGCAACCAACTAAGCATGTTCCTGCACCAAAGTACCAGCAAAGACCCTTACCATTCCAGAAAGCTGCTCCTAAGCATGCATGTTATTTGGAATGACATGTTTTTCATCAACAGATGAAACTGTTCAAGTCTTGCAATGTGAATGTGACAACCCCTTTCCTACAAGGGAGAAGTCAGCAGGATGGTACTGGAGATAAACGTGGCTAAAACTGCTTCTTTGATACCTGTGTGTGTCCAGCAAAGCAGTTTATATGTACATATATACACGTATATATACATACACATTCACAAGCTGCAGTACTCTCACCTCTAGAAATAGTAAACTTCCAATTCCAGTATGTAATTGTGTGCTGTGCTGTACTTTGTATTTTCTAGGGATGCACTTTAAGTAATACTGGAAGAAATCTGTGGTAAAGCTGCTTTCCAAGCCCCACCAACCAAAAGCAGGCCATAGGATTAGTTTTGACAATGTTCATGTCCAGATACACTTCAATCATGAGCTGTAACAATCCAGCAGTTCCACAGAACTGGTTCATTTCCCTACGTGAACATTTTATAAAGAAAGCAACATGTTTAAATTGTAAGCTTCATGTAATAAAAACCTAGTAAAATTGTAGCTATGAACTTCAAAGAGGTCACTCTGAAGAACGACATTAGAGACACACTCATGGGATGTGGGTTCTTAATATAGCGTCTTAACGATGTAACCATTAGAGGATGGCAAGTGCCTTATTAAAGAGGGATTAATTTCAAACAAAACACTGTTAAAGGACACCAAGACAAGCCTCTTGCTCTGGGGCAAAAGGCTGCTGTATGGCCATCAGGGGTGGGTGGAACCTTGATGATGACAACCACCACCGGCACCACGCGCCGCGAGCCACAGACCATGCCTCCTGCCCCAGGCTTCACTAACAAAGGAATGACACTTTTTCACATCTCAGTTTATTAAAAATGGATACCATAAACAAGACCTGTACAAAAAAATATCCAAAACTGCCCACGATTTGGTAACAGTTGTGTAGTGAGAGGTTACCGTCTTGGGCCCCCTCGTCCTCTTCCACGACCTCGGCCTCTGCCACGGCCTCTGCCACGGCCTCTTCCAGCAACTGAGTAGATGAAACAGAAAGGATAAATCACATGAGACCCCCTTTCACCTTGATTAAAACATTACCAAGCATAAACCGCATGCTGCTCCCCTGTGATGAGGTATTAAGTAAGTTTGTTAAAGCTCAGTAAGTTTCAGACAGTATTTTCATCATCTGTGTTAGCTTTTTCAGTATACCACTGCCACAGCCTACTGTCTTCGCTGCAGAAAACAAGGGGATTTAACAGTCTGCTGCTCCCAAATATAAGTCTGACACAGAACTTACTTCTCTTTATCTTTTTGAGAAAATCTAGTTTTTCAGGCATCAGTCAAAGCATACACAAGAGTACTTTGTTACTATTCATTACAGTGGAAAAGATGTTTTTCTTGCCATAGCTCGCACTGTGGTTCATCAAGTGTTCTCCTAATGGGAAACAGTGGGTTTTAACAAGCTGTGAGATTCCCAAACTCAGACTCTCTCAGGCACATTTTGAAAGGATCCCACCCCCAAAGAGCTCCCCGTTTTCAGAGATGGGCTTCTTAGGCCACAGCCTTAGCTGTGTGCTCCTGCTTTCAAAAACTGCCATTTTATGGTAAAGGGAAGGCAGAATCTCAGAATTGGGGCTCCAACCAACTGCTGGAGGTCTTGTGATCCACATGGTGATAATGTGATTTCAACCCTTTCTCCTAAAGAAACATGACCTGTCCCACCGAGTTGCAAGGCCAAACTTTTGCAATTACTGGTTGATTTCAACGAAGTTGGTCAGTGCAGGTCTCAAAAAAATACTTAAAATTCCATGGAAGTGGGTGGCTTGGTAAGATCCACACTCCAGGACCCACATTTAGCACGGAAGCTGTAACAATGACTCTGTTCCACCTGAGAGTACGTAGGTTAGAAATGCCATACAGACAGAGCAGAGGCACAGATCAGAGAGAAGGCTGGTGGCACATTTGGTTTGCTGGCAACAGACTGACCCTCTGAAATACACAGAAGCATCAACACCTGAATGAATGGTTACAGCACCTGCATGCATCAGTAGCAGCCACATTCACCAAGTGCTGGCACACTCAGACCCCAGGCACACGTTCCATGTACACCTCTCAGCCAGCACCCTGCCTTCCACTGACAGTCTCATTTGCCAAGGACACACACTGTGTTACACACTTTTGAAGCCCAAGGGCATTTGCAGGATAAGGCAAAGCACAGCACAACACAGCAGCAGTCTGAGAGTGCTTCAGTCCTCTGATGATGCAAGGAGGATGAAACTGAGGTAAATAGTGCTATAACAGCTCCTTTCCTCTCTCCGAGTTAAAAAAGAGATAGTGATGTTCTTGTTCACATCACATCGTGAGGTTCAGAAAAAAACCAACCCAACCACACTCACTTCTCCATGTGGTCAGATTGTTTTTAATGGATGTGAGAGGAACAAAGGATAAAGGAGCTTTACTCTTGTTCTGTACAAAGACAGTGGCCATACCCCTTGCACACTGTGATGCACACACCATAATGTTCCTCACACCACTGCAGTGAGGTAAGCACACCAACCCACAACATACACATGGATCAAAGGCCACAGATCCAAATACTTAAACACTAGTTACAGGAGAAATGATACCACATTTAGAGCACAATTAGCTTTCACTTACAACTTACTTACTATTTTAAAAATACACAGATTAACTGTTGGGCAAAATACACAGTGCCTGAAGACAACCTACACACCTTCTGGAGTTTACTGGATATTAACTTTAAACAGTGTGGATTAACACTGAATTGCTCTCTACACTGTTAGGCTTCTAGGAAGAAGGTTTTTGTTCAACAGTCTTGTGATAGATTAAGATTTACTCAAGCTTAAAAACACAAAACAGATGTATAAAAAGCCATACACATGATTTCACATGAAAGCAAGCTCTACAGATGCTAAGGTGGGGAAGGCAGACTTAGCCAGTCCAGCGTCAAACCCTCAAAGATGAAAGAACTAGCTGCCAAATGCAGGTATCAAGACACGCAAATCTGATGTCTTCAGATTCAGAGTGCTAAAATGCATACAAAGGCAGAACAAACACAGACCAAAAAGCACAAACTCACCTGCTTCTCTTTTCTTGGATTTGACTTTGGGTTCAACATCCACTAGCAAAGTATCCAGAGGCAAACTGTCCGGCAGGATGAAGTATCGGATGTTATTCCCTCGAATACTCAGCGTCTCCAGCTGTACAGGTTCTCTGTTCTTCAGCGTCATCTTCACTGCTTTGAGATGTGTGTTCATACTGACATCCACTCCTGAAACAACACAAGTCTAATTTAAGGGATGAAAAGCTCTAAGATGGTCCCTTGTTGGCTGGTTTTGTGCTCCCTAATTTGTTGACTGCTGCCTTTAGCTCCTCCTTGCTAGAAATCTTGATCTAGGCAAGAGCAATTTTGTAAATGGTTAAAACAATTCCTCTGAACAACAAATAAACTGCTGCTTATTACAGAAGTCTCACGCTAGTCTTTGTACAAAGAGAAGCAAACCAAACCTTTGAGAAGGAAAAACAACTGGATTATTTCCTTTTTCTGTAAGCCTTAGAAAACCCTTCGAATGGTTTGGGCTGGAAGGGACTTAAAAGACCATCCAGTTCCAACCAGATGGAAACTGCAGTTCACAAACACCTGCTAATTCAGTGGCAGGGCACCCACCCCAGCAAAGTTTTCACGTGTTCCAACTCCTGCACAAACAACCCTTTGTGCTAAAACTAATGATTGTCTCGTTTCATAAATGCAGAAAGACAAACTGTAAGATGTCTTACCAAGATTAAGTAAGCAAGGAGCAGGCCAGAAACAACCACCACTGTGCTGTGCTTATTCCATAGATCTTTCTGTCCTCTCCCCTTACCTCCAGGTTTTACACAGCTCTCTGGCAACTGCACTTGGTTTGTGCAAGGTTCACATGATATGAAACCTGCCCCTTCACCAAGCCTGCACTGGCCAACTCACACCACAAAGGAAGAGGAGATGGCCCAGCACTGATGGGGACAGTTCATGCACCAGTGTAAAAGGAAGATCCTCATTTTAGAAACACAGACTGCATTAAGCTTTTACAGAAAATGAGACTCTGTTCACCAATTAAGCCTGCAACAGCACCAAGGCCAGGAGACAAGCAGTTTGTTTGCTTCCTACCCAGCTGGGTTCAACAGAGCTTGCTGCAATCAGACGCCAGGGTGGTGCTTTCATGTCTACTCAAAGCTGATGGATCTGTCAGCAAAATAATGTCAGTTTTGAACTTTGCAAAATCTCAGCAGATTGCTACTGGCCAAAAAAGCACTTCAGCAATCCCCTGGAATACAATTCTGCCAAGTTTGAACTCTCTTTTGTTTTACTAACAGTGCCTGGGCAGAAGAGCTTCTAAAAGCAGCCTGGGGTGAGTGAAGGAAAGGAGACCAAGCTTGTTCATCAGCTTAACTGTAAGGATTTGCTTCATCAAATACAACATACCCGGTCATCTCTAAAGCGCTGCTAACATGAATGTTCTCAGAACAAGATTCCTCACTGATATTATTAAAGCAACCAGAATAGTCTGCTCGGTTTTCATTACATGAGAACAATGTAATAAATCATAAAGGCTTTTCCTGCAACAGAGAAGTTTCTGATAGGCAGTAACATCCATGAACTTATGCAAAAGACCTCTGGCATCAGCAGGAGACCAGGTTCACAGCACCCGGACCTCCTTTTTGCTGTGTATCCATCCCCCATCAAGCGCTGTGTTTTCAGACCCGTTTCATTAAATCAATGTAAATATATGCAAAGATGTATTCTGCCCCCCCCACTGCAGTCCTGATCCAGCTCTGGGGCAATAGCACAAGAGGAACGTGGAGCTGCTGGAGCGAGTCCAGAGGAGGCCACCTATGGAGATGCTGCGAGGGCTGGAGCAGCTCTGCTGGGGAGCCAGGCTGAGAGAGCTGGGCTGGTTCAGCCTGGAGAAGAGAAGGCTCCTTAAGGGGAGAGCTTAGAGCAGCTCCAGTGCCTAAAGGGGCTCCAGGAAACCTGGAGAGGGGCTTTGGACAAGGGATTGAT
>NW_009920620.1:36686-37485 GCF_000696875.1 Nestor notabilis
GGCCAGGTGGGACACAGGGTCTTGGAGCAACCTGCTCTAGTGGAAGGTGTCCCTGCCTGTGGCAGGGGGTTGGAACTAGATGGGCTTTAAGGTCCCTTCCAACCCAAATCAGTCTGGAATTCTATGATTTAGAAGTTCACCTTAACAAGAGCAAAAACACGCCCAACAGAAATTATCTACTTTTATAAATTAAAAATGCCGACACACGAAACTTCACTGACTTAAGGCCGTATCAGCACTTAACATTTGCCATCAAAAAAGAAGTCCCTCTTCTGGCATTCAGCTGCAACGTTTCTATTGTTACTGCACTTTTAGAAATGAAAGTCAGATGTACTGAGACATCTTATAAAAACCTAGCTGTACACCCACCACCAGTTTGATACAGCAGTAAAACTGCCTCTCCAGCACCACCATCCTAAGAGAGTATCACACTTCCCACAGCTTTGCCAATGGCTTGGAAACATTTCCTTCCCTCACTCCTAAGCTCGTTTGGAAGTGAAGGCTGGAGTCCGGCTCCCAGGACTAGAGAGAATGTGCTGCCTCCCATCAACACCTTACACACAGAAAGCTCATCACAGAATAGATCAGCAGCGAAGAAAGACCCACCACGGGTGTATTTGGCCACCAGTAAGTCAAAGACAATCCACAACTGACTGAAATTCCAAGTATTTTCATGGTTACCTATGGGAAGCTGACTTTCCACTGCTCTGCACTGCAACTTCTGCCTGTCGGGACTCTTCCGTAAGGAACACCCCCCCGCCGGTACGTAAAGATGTGAATTAAAAAGAACATCTCCTGC
>NW_009920620.1:37560-37860 GCF_000696875.1 Nestor notabilis
CCCGGCGGCAGCCCCCCCCCCGCCATACCTGTGATAGTGCCATGCACCTGTGTCCCATTCTTCAGCTCAATGGTCACAGTCTCATGGCTCAGCTTCATTAGAAACCTAGGAATTAAAAACAAATTCAAGCGTTCACTCCCATGTAGAGCCCGGTGTGTTTAACGTCCCGTCGTGGAAAAACGATATGGCCAAAGCATTCGCACATCCCGAGCTCCCAAAGGCAGCGCTCCCCGATCCCGCGGGAGATGCTCAGTACAGCAAGGGCAAGGTACAAACCCCGCGTTCCCGCAGCCGCCGGGG
>NW_009920621.1:0-906 GCF_000696875.1 Nestor notabilis
TATTCCATTTATAATATATATTTATTTATAATCTGTAATGTGAGAGGACTTCCTCCCTGATCATAGCCTGAGTTGGTACCATTGTTACTGGAATTTTGAAAACATTTCTAGTAGTTGCTGAGTCATGTTACGGCCAGGATGGATATTTATTAATTACTAAAGCCAATCATCTTGCAATCCTATAAATAGTGGTCCACATTGAGGCCCTGTCCTGGTTTCAGCTGGGATGGATATATTTCTTATTCCTAGTAGCTGGCGCATTGCTGTGTTTTGGCTTTAGTCTGAGAACAGTGCTGGTAACACACCAATGTTTTAGTTGTTGCTCAGTAGTGCTTACCCTGATTAAAGACTGTTCAGTCTCCCATGCTCTGCCAGTGAGGAGGGACACAGGAAGACAGGAGGGATCAGACACCTGACCTGAACGAGCCAAAGGGGTATTCCATACCACAGCACGTCATGCCCAGTATATAAACTGAGGGGAGTTGGACAGGAGGGGCTGATTGCTGCTCCAGTCGGGCTGAGGATTTGTCAGTGCATGGTGAGCAATTGTATTCTGCATCATTGTTTGTTTTTCCTTTCCCCCTTTAGTTGTATATTCTATCCCCTTGTTATTTCCCTTATCATTATTGTTAGTAGTAGTAGTACTATTATTATATTGTACTTTAGTCATTAAACTCTCTCCCCTGGAAGACAAATGAAATCTTTTCTCATATTTCATAGCTTGGTCGAGGTCCAGGGTCGAGAAGTCACCTCTTTTTCTTCTTCTTCCTCTTCATCTGATTAATGTAATAGTAACTCTTCTGCTTTTTGTGTCATTCGTTTGCTTTTCCCCCTGCTTACAGGGGCAACCGATAGTGTCACGAATTGGCCATTTGATTTAGCTGCAGTGTCTATCACTGTGTCTGG
>NW_009920621.1:1008-4971 GCF_000696875.1 Nestor notabilis
CCGGGTGTTGAGCAGCTGCTCTGCTTGTCACTGGGGTTGGTGTGGCTGCTGTGCTTGGAGTTGGAGTAGCTGCATTGTCTGTTGTTTTGCCTTTAGATCCAGAGACCTTTTTTTCACTTTGAAGGTGCTGGATAGCATTGAGCAGGGCTCTGTAGGCATAGGCCAAGCCCCAGCAAGTTTCCATTATTTGTCCCTCTCTGATATAACCAGGACGACAGCACACCTCGTTCAAGTGGTTTACTATTTTTTCCGGATTTTGCACTTGTTCAGTGGTGAAGTTACAAAGCACTGGAGGGTCCCACTGGCCCATACTGTCCCATACACCCTGCCACTCATGACTATCCAGCCTTGGGGAAAATCTCTTGGTAGTCCTTCTATATCGTTGTCTAACCCTAGACCAGACTTGAACCCGATACTGCTTAGCTTTTGAGATCAGACGAAATAGGGCTTTCCCAGGGTGGGATGGCCATGGGTAAAACACACTCCGTATGTGTGCCAACATGCTGATCCCCAGCACAATCAGTAGGCAGGTCTCAAGGGTATTCAAAGGCCATCTAAAACCTTCAGAACTCTCAAAGGCTGCTGTGAATAGGCTGGTGGGGGAGGAAGGGGTATAAGGGAATGCCTCCTTCGTAGGTTGACCCCCCGAGGAGAAAAAAACCCATACATAATTGCTAAAAAATTTCATCATGTACCTCCCAAAGTATAGGGGTGAAGACCACGCTGGGAACACAAGCCAAACCGGCTTCTACTGCATTACAAGTCATTACCGTGAAGTACAGTGAAACAATAACGTTAGCCCAGGCCCCCCAGCCGATAAACACTAAACCAGCAAATACTGGCTGTAAGGAAGGAGTAAGGTACGACATGTTGAAACTCTGAGATCAACTCTGAGAGCCAACAAATCAGCATTGTGATGTGGGACTATTAATCCGAAAAAATAAACGCTTATCACAAATATGTTTACATACACTCTGGTCAGATCTGTTGTTATCTCAACCCTTCATGCTCCACGTTTGGTGCCACAAAGAACTGTCATGGTTAAACTTGGAACCATGCAGCCACTCCCTCACTACCCCCTTTTTCTTCTCCCCCCATTCCCAGAGGGATGGAGAGGAGAATCGGAGGAACGTAACTCCCATGGGTTGAGATAACAGCTCTCCAGTAACTAAAGTATAATACAAACCACTACTGCTACCAATAATAATGATAAGAGGAATAACAAGGGGAGAGGACACAACCGCTCACCACCCACCAACCGATACCCATCCCGACCCGAGCAGCGATCTGCACCTTCCGGGTAACTCTCCCCAGTTTCTATACTGGGCATGACGTGCTGTGGTATGGAATACCCCTTTGGCCAGTTTGGGTCAGGTGTCCTGTCTCTGCTTCCTCCCACCTTCCCCTCCTCCCTGGCAGAGCATGAGACTGAGAAAGTCCTTGGTCAGAGTAAACATTATTTAGCAAGTAGTGAAAACATCGGTGTTATCAGTGTTGTTCCCAGACTGAAAGTCAAAACCACAGCACTGCACCAGCTACTAAGAAGGAGAAAAAATGACTGCTGTAGCTGAACCCAGGGAAAGCAGAAGCAGGTACTGTTTTATAAATGTACACTTATCACTTGGAGAAGGAAGTTATCACCAACACAATCCAGGAACCCCCTGGATTGCTTGTGCCCATCTGTGTTGTTCCTCCTGAAGATATCAGGGTGAATGAAGTACCCCATGAGGACCAGAGCTTGTGAATGTGGGACTGCATCCATTTGTTTTCTGAGTGCCTCATCCTCAGTCTTCCTGGTTGGGTGCACTATAATGCCCTGCTCTCCCTTTAATCCTGACCCATAAATTCTCAGTTGGCTCCTAATCCTCAAACAGAGATCCATGGAGTAGTTGCTGAAATGCAGCCATCATTTGGAATCTGTTTTTCTTTCCTATTCTTTCTTCTGTCCTGCTTCGAACTTGATGAATAATACATTCAGTTACACAGTTGACCGATCATAAAATGTGCACAATGTGCACTGGTTGTTGGGGTTTATTTTCTGTCTTAATATAAGGTGTTCAAACCAGAAGTGACACATAACCTATTAAAGTTAATAAATGTTTATAGATCTTTCTGAAATATAAAGTGAATGAACCCTGGTCTGTTTCCTAAACCGTGATTCATGAGTATGAAATGGAAAAGCATGAGATTTTTCCTTCAGTTTTTTATAGATGTATTTTCAACATGAGTAATACTCCAAAGGAATTCTTTCCAATTAGTAGCTGATCTTTGGAGTAGAAAAACAGAAAGCTCAGAATGTCAGATGTGTGTGATGACAGTATGTTCTTTAACGTATTTTAATATTTTAACAAAAAATATTTTATAATATCTGTATTACCCTTTCATTTGGGAAAGACTGAGTGTAAAATTCAGTAGATCAAAGAAGACATTTCGACCCATATATCTCTTGAATTTTCATTTAATTATTTGCTGAGATCATTTATCTTGGCATTTATTTTATGCATCTTCTTGGAGCAAAGATGAAAAGATGTCTGACAGCATCAAGAAAAACAGATAAATTCCAATATTTAGGTTGTCCTATGCCACAACCTTGACAATATGGAAACACTAGAAACTACTTAACTGTTAAGTTTCCAAGTCCTGGCCCAGCCTGGACTTCTGGAGTAGGAAGACCAAGAGTCTGAGGTGCAGATTCTCTGTTGCAGCCGGAAGCCTTGAAGTTTGGAATTTTACATTGAATTTTCTGATTATTTAGGACTTTTTCTTCAAGAGAATGTTCTGATCAAATTGGTTTTAAATTACTTTCATTTTTTCAGCATTTTTTGCAAAATATGTAGTCCAACTATAATGATATTTAATTTAATTTTTCTAGTTTTGTGACAGAACTAAAATGAAAAACAAAGTTTTCTAACTCAATGGCTAATTAAAAGAAAAAAAATCAGTATCTCTGGGAATTCAAGGAGTACTGAGGGCTGAACATAAAATGTTGCTTTGGTCATTGTTAACAAAACTGTATGAAAAATTGGAAATTAAAACCAAGGTCTCCAACTTAGTTTCTGTTCTGTCATTCCCCGACTGACAAAGCTGGAAGCACTAGCTATTCCTCACACTTCCCATTAAAATATGTAATCTTTTTAAAAACAGTAGACTGGGACCTAATACAAAATTTGATATGCCTGCTGGGAGCTTCCAGTACCTCACTGAGTTATACTGCAAAATAGTAAGAAAATTAAAGCTTTTTTTTCAACATCTTTTGAGATGAGGTTAAGTTTCTAAATACTTCAGGCTAAGATAAGACTACATTTGTCACTTGTGGTTCTGACAAGTTCTTTTAGAAGAGAAATAAAGTGAATTTTTTCAATTATTTTTAACAGCTATTTATGGAATTCATTTAAATAACAACTATGTAATTTTTCTTCTATATTTTTACCTTGATCTTGTAAAAGCATGCACTGAACTGCATGAACGGATAATGCTGTTTCACGAATTGTCTCAGAGAGAAAATAAATATTGTGCATGTGACTATTCGAAGTGACATATTTATACATCATGGTCTTTTGAGTGCCACAGTATACCAAGAACTTCTGAAGTTCTACAGGGCAGAATTATCTCCTGCAGTAGACGAGAAGAAACGCTGCTTACCATTTACCCACATTTGTAAAGTTGAAGAGAAATCACATCAATCACTTTTCATATTAATCTGGAAACATTTTGACTTTTATTTTTCACCTTTCTCCATGAAAGACCCAAGAGATCTCTGTTGCTTCAACAGATTGCAGTGTGCTTTGTCTATGTCACCAATGTTTCCATCAACCACCATAAATGTTTAGAAACCGCTTAAAAATATTTTCTCTCTTGCAACTATTGTGCTCCTTTGTTTTGATGTTCTCCAGTCTCTGTAAGGAATTACCACTGATGTTCTATAAAGATTGAGTGTCCTAGGTTCAGCTACAGCAGTCATTT
>NW_009920622.1:0-210 GCF_000696875.1 Nestor notabilis
GGGGGGGATGCTCCAGGCTCCGCTCAGCCGCTCCCACCGTCCTCACCGGGATGCGCATGGAATAGAGGGATGTCCTGGCTCAGTGAGGCGCTGCGGTGCGGGGTGCGGGTGTCTCCAAGGTAAGGAGGAGATGGAGCTGTTGGAGCAAGTCCGGAGGAGCCAACGAGGATAGTAAAGGGGCTGGAGCACAGGCTGAGACATTGGGGCGGG
>NW_009920622.1:594-13255 GCF_000696875.1 Nestor notabilis
GAGGGTGGTGAAAGATGGCTGCAGACATGCTTTTTGGTTAATTAAGTTGTGCACATTCCAGCTCTCGCTGACGGCAAAAGGAGCGCCCGCGGGATAATCTGGAGCTGCAGGAACTTGCCTCTGCAGTTATTTGGTAATCCCATGTATAGATCTGTTCTGGCAGGCAAGAACATCTGCTTTGTGTGTTCACAGACTTAGCAGCTCTCCCCGTTCTGTTCTGTGGGCATTTTATAAGCATTAGGTTAGTGGGTTCCTTGCCCTGGCTCAAAACTGATGCGTTTTTATCCAGAGTCTGGTTGTCCATGGCACAGATCAGGACAGAGACCAAGCCACACTGCATACGACTCACCATTAACACCAGCACGAGGAAGATGATGATGAAACCTCAGCCTTGACCTTGTGCCCACCTCTTTGCTGCTCTGTTCAGAAACACACGGTGCTTATGCACCAACTGCAGGTCTGATGGAGACTTAGGTTTTAATGTTGGGTTGCTTGGGAGAGCTGTTCTTTAAAAGATTAAACAGTTCAGCAATCAAACAATGCCAAGAAATGTCTCACCTGTCGTGTTATGCAGGTCTGGATTGGAGCAGAAAGAATTGCACTTGAAAGTGCAAAAAGCAGCTCTCATAAAAGATTGCTAGAAGAGCAAGCACCAACCTAGCACTGGATACTGATTTGTCTGTGCTTTTTAATGACTCCTGTTCCTTTCACCCCACTGCCAGTGGGCTTTGTTCTCCCCTCGTGACTAGCACCTAGGAAGCAAGATGCATGTATTACTCAAAGCTTCCTCTCCTGTTTCCTTACTAACAATGGGGAAATGCCAGCTTCTTTCCAAACCCTGACATTAAACAAGTGCTTTGGTTTTGAAGTAAAACAGAGTAATGCCTTTTCCCAAGCATGTTTTACCTTCCACTACAATGAAGAAACAAACTAGAATTGTGCATGTTTGAACATCCTGCGGTTGTTTTGTGTCCAGTCCAGCAGTTCTAGTTAATCTACCTGAGCATCTCTTGCTCCAGGTGTATTAGAAACTAATACAAGAGGAAAAGGCCTATTAAATCAGATCTAGGCTAAGACACAGGAATTACCTTGTGGGTCAACTGCTTCAACACATACACACATTGAAAATGAACACAAACCCAGGCTTTGTCCATTTTACAAAAATAGCTCTTAGTGAGATTTAATGCCTGTCTCCATTTTACAGATGTTCCAGACACAGAAAATCAACCTGCATATTTTATATGTATAAGACCAGAACTCACGACAAGTTGGAACATAGCCTCTGAGCTCGAGTCTTCTTTGAATGAGTGTAGAAGGTCACCTGGGTAAAACCTGCCTTTAGCTTGGTAAAAATGTCTGTGGTAACGTCAAGTTTTCCCAACAATGATCCAGAGGAAACAAAAAAAAACAACAAGGACTTCACAACAGAAACAGTAATTCCTTACAATACAGATAAGGAAAAATCTGGTTCAGGTCATTAAAAAATGCACCAATGTTTCCATGAACTATTAAGCAAAAATGGCTACTATAGAGTTAGATAAGGGAGCACCTACAGGTTGGATCTTTTCTGCTCAACTTCACTAGGAAGCTAGAAAACTCTTTCTGGAGATAGAAAACCATCAGCAACCGGATCCTGGCGAGGTAATCTTCATTACCTGGAAGTTTTGCAACTGCAGGCAAAACAAGGCGAGTGTTTGACCCTCTAGAGAGGCAAGCAGGCTGCTTTTTGAGACTCCTTATATTACAATTCTCCCTCCCCAACAAGGTTTCCAAAGCAAATGCTGAAACTGTCCCAAGTTAAGATATAAATAAATAAAGTGGAGTGACAGGACTCCAGTGGGATATCCTGACTTATGCTACAGCAGGAAAGAGTCTCTTGTAAATCCGAGCATAAAGTGGTTTGAAATAATTTACACGTGATCCATACCCTGTGACGTGTCACTTGGTTTTGGTTCTTGTTCTCTCAGGCATTTAGGAGATCTATGTGGGATTTGGAGACATGAACTCTATATCCATTCCCAGGAGATCTGGATGTTGTCACAGGTATCCAAGTCTTGCCAATGAAAGCTAAAAAACTGAGCTCTACTGCCACACCACAGTGCTTAAGTGAGGCAGGATGGGATTTGAATCAATTCACACCGATTCTTTGAGTGTCACTTTAAGTCTTGAGTGTGCAGGTCTAGGTTTAGAGCTGAGTTTAGGACAGACAGCAGCACTATTTATTAGCACGGTATTAGTCCAGTCTCACAGCAATTAGAAAAAACTCAAGTGGCTCTTCAAGTTAGTCTGAGGACCAGGAGAACAGTGATGAAGTGGCACTATCCACCTGATGCACATGCTGCAGGCTCAGCAGCGGTAACTCGGGGTCCCTGCGGTTATCTGAAGGCAGCAAGTGAGGTTGGGCACCTTTTAGTTCCTGGACTCGGAGGATGTAGGGCTGCGAACTGTTGACATCAGGTGGGACTTGTATGTCTTGCTCAAGCCAGTCATCCAGAACTTGAGAAGCTTGACGTTGTCCTCCTCAGCAGCTCCCAGGATGCTCAGCAGTTTTTGGGTATCCTCCTTGGGTCTGCTGTCCACTTTAGTGAATTTGAAGAGGACCTTCACTTTACTACGGGAACAAGAAACTCCTGTTATTACAATGGATTTGCACACATCAAAGAGGGAATGAGCAGTAAGTGCAGCTCCTCTCAGTGCCCACTGCGACTGGGTGTTAATAAAAGCTTCAAACAATAGTCTATGGAAACGTCTCGTGCTTTGAATGAAGGAGGAGGGGAGAAGAAGAGTACAAGAAAAGGGGGATTATTCATTTCCAGTAGTAATATGCACAGTTCTAGTTTGTTTCTTCATTCTAGTGGAAGGTAAAACAATTCATTGTGACAAATGAGAATCTCCCTGGGAGACACATCTAATGCCAATCTGGCCTTCAGGTAAATCCACAGAATCTTAACGTTCCATGAATTATTCCACATGACTGTCTGGCCTTCCTTTATAACTACTTGCACCCTTAAAATGTAGGGCCTCAAGGCACAGTCATGACAGCTTTTTGGCATGTTATCTGCACTGGAATATAGCACACATGGACAGGCATATATGGATTTGCAGACTTAATCCTCGTAACGTATATAAAGCAGACAAGTATTGTCATGTAGGTAATCTACAGATGTGTGAACTGAAGCATAAAGGTTAAGAACTGCTGAAAGCCAAAACAAGAGTAAGGACTACTCTTTAAGGTATTTCCAGTACCTAAAGGGGGCTACAAGAAAGCTGGAAAGGGGCTTTTGACAAGGGCCTGTAGCAACAGAACAAGGGGGAATGGGTTTAAACTGAAACAGGGGAGATTTAGATTGGATAGAAGGCAGAAGCTCTTCCCTGTGAGGGTGCTGAGGTGCTGGCACAGGGTGCCCAGAGAAGCTGTGGCTGCCCCATCCCTGGCAGTGTTCAAGGCCAGCTTGGACACAGGGGCTTGGAGCAACCTGCTCTAGTGGAAGGTGTCCCTGCCCGTGGCAGGGGGTTGGAACTGGAGGAGCTTTAAGGTCTCTTCCAACCCAAACCAGTCTGTGATCTCTATGACTAGATTAGAACAACTCTGATATTCTTAGGTCCCAACAGTAAAGCCAACTATTGTCAATACTACGGCAGAAGTTACCTGACTACAAGCTTGTCCTGTACTCTGCTGTAAGCATTGTGGGATTAGTGCCAAAGCTGCTTCTCTGAAAGCAATGCAGTCATAGAGTCATACTCACTTCATCCACTCCTCCTTCAGGCAGACAAGGCACTGATCCACAACATCTACAGAAAGGTTCTGGTTGGTCAGGGCAGCTTCGATCTTGTTCAAGATTGTAGGGCCAACTACAGCATCAGAAAGAGGGGGAAAAGGGTGAGAAAGAGAACACACAAGCTACAGGTTACCCACTTACACCTTTACTTGTAATTGGTAGCGGGGACTAGTCCATTATTCTATGGCCTGGATACCTGCTGGAATTACAGACAAGGATACACATTTGTCCCACTTCTTACTCTGTTCAAGAGCAGTAATCCACACTCACTGTTCACCAGTACTTTTGTCTGGTGCATTAATACAGCTTCCTCTGTATGCAGAAAGCTACACTATTAGTAACAGCACAGCCAACTTCAACATAGAACTGGCTCGATTAGTTCACAGATAATAATCTTCCTTGAGCCCAGAAGAAACCTGCCTATTCTATAAGGTGGAAAATGTACCCCCCAGTGGCCTGCCTTGATTTCACTTCCATGGAAGAGAAGCTAAAGATCATCCCACTAGAAAAACACCTGATCCAAGAAGCAACATGGAATTCTGTGAAGGAATGGGACACACACACAGGTTCAGGGGTCTTTGTTTTCTTCAGACCCACTTTTAAACTGTTCTTTAGATTTTTGTGGTTTCTAGTCCTGTATCAAAAGCTCATTAAAAAATGCAAGGTTATGAAAAGTCTTCATGCTTTGTATAATATACATACATATACATAAAAATGTAACCCCTCAGTTTTGAAGTCTCTGCTTATTCTTGATTTAATGTTCCTCTTCTTAAGAGCAGTTCCAGAATACTTAGTAGAAACCCAAAGCAACAACCACCCCAAGGCATTCCTCTCCCAGACCACCTTTTGGAATTCCCTAGGAAGGTTTTTTCCCCAGCAGTCCACAGCCTAGTAACTCTGATGCTTTACTGGAGAAAAGACATCTCAGTGACTATTCTTGTCCAGAAGCTTCTGGACATGCCACTGGTTGGATGGGAAGTAGACTACCGTAATTATACTGTAAGTATACTATAAGTATACTGTAAGTAAAGTATACTGTAAGTCTATATTACACAGAGAGTAAGTCTCTGCTTTGCATTGCACCTGTATTTTCAGAGGACAGAGCAGGAAGGATTTAGCCATCTGCCATGTGGAACGTGGGAGATGAGTAATGTCATAGTTCTTGTAAGCCAGACTTACTCAAAATAAACACAGAGTATTCCAGGATAGAAAGTGTTCACTGGGGGTTACACAAGAATTTCCATTAATTAATAAGCAAAATGCTGATCTGCTAAAACAAACCCTTTATAATTAAACAGACTGTGGTAAACCTCATCTCAGTATTCAACCCAGTTGTTTTCTGTCCTGGCTTCTACTCAGACTTCCATCAGGGCCAGAACATGAACAGTATAAAAAGCAGTTAAAGATCAAGATGTGTGTTTAATCTCAGTGATACAGGTTCTTTCTGCTTTCAAATCACCCACCTCGATCTGCTGCCACAGGGCTACCGCTGGTGACAACAAACTCATACTTGTTGAGGGACTGCTCCTCATCAAACAGAGTTGGGTAGAGGCTGGACCTGGTTGCAGCACGAACTTCCACAAGCACCGCAAACTCTAGAGTGACAAGAACCCAAAAGAACATTAACTGAACCAGCCCAGGTTCTAAACTACACCTACACACCCTGCTTGGAGAAAGCACAGCTCTGTCAGTGTTTGGTCCAGCATTCACCTTTCCTCAACAGAAACCAGCACTGTTGGCTATGTATGACCAGTGCTTCAAGCAGGCACCACCCCTTTCCACTCCTTATCAGGCAGGCATATGAGGAAAGCAAAATGAAGTGGTACAGGTTGTAGTTCATGCAGCATTGTCAGACTATCTGCAAATACTTCATAAACAAAATAAGTATCTTGTATCCTTTAACATGACAGGGAAAGGAGAGGGTTCTGCACCAGGTTCTTACCAGATGATAGGATGTGGGATGGGATCTGGACGTGTGGGCTAAGCCCTAAGAAGTTACACCGATACGCCTCTTCATACTGGTCACTGTAGGGGATGATCCTCACACAACCAACGGGCAGCATAGTCTAGAGAAAGAAGGGAACATGTCAGGAGGAGAAACACTGGAACTAAACAAGTATAGTACAGTTTTCTTCCTGATTTCCAGGGAGAAAGACTTGAGCACTGCTTGGGGGAAGCTTCTAATTTGGGGGATCAGAAGTATCCTACTCAGCTTGGGAGTTACTGAGAACAACCAAGACATCCAAAGGTTGAGTTTTCTTGGTTTGGTGGGTCTTTGTTGGTGGTGGTTTTGTGTTTTCAAACCCATGTAATTTAAAACACATTCTCCAACAAGATTACACGTCAGAGACAGGTTATTATGAAGACTGGACTACTAAGGAAATACATGTAAAAATATGCAGCCAGGAAACACGAGGAAAAAGGTTTTACCCGTAGCACATCAAAAGCAGACTGGACAAGATCCGTATCTCGAGCTTTCCAGATGACTTGGTTCCCCATCAGAACGTGCCAAGCCAGCATGCGGAATGCTGATGCTCCCAGAACCTGGAAATGACCCCAAACCATTCTGCATTGGTTATGAAAATCAGTGAAATGTCCATTAAAAACATGACTGCCATGTAAGAACATGGCTGAACAGCAGAAATAAACACAAGAATTTAGCAGGTCTTGTACACAAGAGTAGTAGCTCTAACCCAGAGCACCAAGATCAAGAGTTCTGGGGCAGGACTGAACAACTTCTGATAGATGGTAACAGCTTTCAGGCATTTCTCTGATCTGGGTTATGTACACAACTGATCCAGGCACAGAAGATGGAACAGTGTTCTCCAAAGGCACACACTTGCAAGACAGTGGTGCAGTTCAACAGCTTCAAGTGTCTAAACTGGGAGGCAGTAGAACCAAAGGAGGCTGAAGACATAAAGCAGGTACTTGTCCAAGAAAACAAGCTAGTGTGAAAGAGACTGTGGGTGAAAAGCACTGAACCTCCCCCCTCAGCCAGGTAACTGGAAGCACTGGAGAAAAGCTTGATCTGTACAGAACCATTTGCTTTGCCTGTAAATGATTTTTTTCCCTCTGAAACACTTTTGTTTTAAGCAAATAATACCTGGCTTTGAGGATGCTGCACGACTTCTGTGTTAAATTACTTGTCACTGCTTTTGGGAAGAAGAGGAGTGCGGAATTTGATGGAAATCATATGATCCCATCCCACATGACTGTTGATCACTAGAGGCCCACATGATCTGAGATGCATTTTAACACTGTGTATGAGTGTGCAGGCTCTATGTCGAGCACAGAACTAGGAAAGAAGTGAGGAGTGCAGGAGATAAATGTATCTTTTAAAGAACATTATCAGGAGAAAGGAGGTTATTTGCTGGTGAATTCAGCATCAGTAACATGCTCTTCTCTTACCTGTCTCATGTGTCTGAGAGAGCGAAAGACAGACAACCTTCTGTGTGCTACGTTCCAGCTGTTGCAATCTGGCATCAGGGATGTTTCAGGTGGGCATTTAGACAGCTCCTGCCCTTCCACAACATCAGGCTGGGAAGAAGGCTTCTCTTCTTCCTCAGAACCATCCCAGCCTTCTGACTCTTCCTTCAGATCTAGGAAAAGAAGGGCAGAGAGGTCATAAGAATTGCTGCTCTCTAGCAATGGGAACTGCCTACACGTGCTGCAGCCAATTGATTTTGGCTGGATGTGGGAAGACAAGAGTTCAGAACACAGTAACTGGAAGTACTGGCGTCACAGACACACCCAAAGTCTTAACGAAGTTTATGCATTCAGATACAAGATAAGCACTGAAGCTTCAGGAAGGAATTTTCAGCTCTACAGAACACTATGTCTCATCTTTTGACCAGTTCTCTATTCTTGTTTGAAAGGTCATGGCCAAAGCTTTGAGGCAGGTTTTAGAGATTCCAGTCTAAATGGATTAATAAAATAGTTCAATGCAAGAAAAAAATCATGATCCTTTAGAAATGTTGTAGAAAACGGAGCAAGAAGCCCATATGTTGTGACTCTAACTTCTTCTGGTTGTAAAGATTCATTGGAAAGGCCAACCCAGCCAGAGAGAACAATAATCATGATGATGCAACACTCCTGCTCAAGTAACCAAGACCATGTGGGCATGCAGAGAGCCTACGAGGACAAGGGCCTTGATTTCACATTCCTGTCTGTCATCTCCACATGGAGAGCACATCAGCTACTGCAGAGACTACCACTACAGTTGATGAGAGATGGCTGTGCTTATGATGCTGAAGAATGAACTTGGTGTTTTACCATCCAAAGGGTCTTCCAGCTCTGAAGATCTCTCTCTCACCTGCAAGCTTTTCCATCTGAACCAGAGTGTCTTCTGTTGGCGCTCCCTCCAGAAGCTTCTCTGTAAGTCGGCTACCACAAGCTTTCAAAAGCCTGCAAACATTGGAAGGAACAGAAGCAGCACTCATTAGACCTGCAAAAATCTAGCAAGAAACTTGGTGTGATGAGCTTGTCCAACCACTAACCAATTTGTATTGCCTTTCAACACATCTCTATGCCTCCTCAGTGTGGTATCTATCAGTGCATCTTACAACCACTATCATACACAGTCACCAAAAAGACTATCATTTTGCAATTGCTCTGTGCAACACACTTATCCCCCACCCAAGTCACATGTCAGTGTTGCAACCCTCTCTCTCTGGCATCTTTCCAGGGAAGTCTTATGAGGAAGTCAGGTACTGGAGCAACTGGACTGCCACAGACATGCTCTTGTGCCAAAGGGCTGCACCTCCCACATTACCTATCACAACACTCAGGCACTTCCAGGTGAATAACCACTGTACTTTGAGGGTGAATCCCGAGTACAACACACTGTGGGTAGGAGCATCTTCCCTTGTTTTCTTCCATACCTACTTTTATTCTGCAAAGGCTTTCTGTCTAAATACACATGGCTTCCATTAGCAGCCATATTAGTAGGTTTATTTTATCTCTAGTGTGACCAGCAGGTCAAGGGAGGGGATTCTCTATCTCTATTCTTGTGAGACCCCCGTGAAGAGCACAGCATCCAGCTCCAGGGTCCCCAACACAAGAGGGACATGGAGCTGCTGGAGCAAGTCCAGAGGAGGCCACGGAGCTGCTGCGAGGGCTGGAGCAGCTCTGCTCTGGAGCCAGGCTGAGGGAGCTGGGCTGGGGCAGCCTGGAGAAGAGAAGGCTCCTGAAGGGGAGATCTTAAGAGCAGCTTCGAGTGCTCAAAGGTGCTCCATGAAACCTGGAGAGAGGCACTGGACAAGGGCCGGTAGGGACAGGACAAGGGGGAATGGGTTTAAACTGAAACAGGGAAGATTTAGGCTGGATATAAGGCAGAAGTTCTTCCCTGTGAGGGTGCTGAGGCGCTGGCACAGGGTGCCCAGAGAAGCTGTGGCTGCCCCATCCCTGGCAGTGTTCAAGGCCAGCTTGGACACAGGGGCTTGGAGCAACCTGCTCTAGTGGAAGGTGTCCCTGCCCGTGGCAGGGGGTTGGAGCTGGAGGAGCTTTAAGGTCCCTTCAACCCAAGCCATTCCATGCTTATTTTACAGCACCGAGAAGATTATTTTTGTCCTAAAGTCATCAGCAGGCTGCTGTCTTCCTGTGCTTAGCTCCTTCAAGTTCAGAGACTACTTAGCAGAGTCCAACTTCCTACCTCAAGAAAAAAACCAACACCCAAACACTCAGATCACATTTCCACCCTTTCAGAACATGCCAGTGTTCTCTTCATGAAGGAGGCGTAGAAGCTAGAAACACAAGTGGCATTACCAAGCAAAGGATGTATGCAAACATGCCCAGAGGTTTTCATCGTTGGTAAGTGACGTTAAGGACCGGGCTGCGTTGCCGTTCCGCTGGTGCAGGAAGGGAGTGAAGGCCGTGTTCATCCGCTGGGCACGCTGAGGGCACCCGTACTGCTCTGCTTCAAACACCTACACCACGGAAGAAGGGCAGTGTTAAGAGACTGAAAGAGATGTTCATGTAGAGCTGAGCCAAAAAAAAACCCCAATAAGTTGGGTTGTATCACAAACAATCATCTAAAATACGCTGTAAATTATGGGAAAAGAGAGGGAAGGGACATCTTATTCTTAGATTGACCAAAATTATCATTAAGTGCTCCAAAAGTGTTGTTCTCAGCTTTAGTTACTTAAATTTCTAACAGAGCTACTTTCTTGCAGTTAGGTCTGTGAGAAGTGTTCTGACTGGTTTAAAATGTCAGAGGCACCCTGTTCCTTCCCTCCTACATCCTTGATGTCCTCTTGTCCCTTGTGTCAACCTTAAAGTCCATCCCAGCTGCAAGGGGCTGGATCAGCTTTTTGACTCAGCTGTACATCAGCTACTGTAATGTTGAGTCAAACAGACTCTGTGCACTGACCTACCTTAAGTGCTTTGCCCTGAAGCTCATCAATGATGCCTCTGATTTTTCCCAACAAGAAAGGCCAGGAGTTGATGAGGTAAATGCGGTCCATCATGATGGTGATGATGCTGTACCAGCGCTGGAAGCCTCGAGCCAGGCTGTCTTTGATAAAGAACGTGTGGCTGAACACAAAACCATGCTGTTCATCTCCAAAAAATATAGGGCCTTCACGTCCTGGGCAGACCTGAAGGGAAGGGACACATACACCAAAGCAGTCAAGCACATCACACAGCTGAAATGGTAATAAACTACACAAAGCTTCCTAATTCTGGTGAATAAAACAAGCCTTTTTTCGGCTGCTATCCAAAATATGGGTTCAAACAGACCTCCTACAAAAACTGCAAAAGCTTCAATTTCACTGTATTTTAAGAATTCAGCTATATTCAATGACAATACTGTTGAGAATCCACAAGGGATTTTGCTGATCCTGACAAACAAATGCTCACTAATCTGTATGGTTCTCCCTTCACTTCTATGAGATGTTGAATGTTAATGGTCTACAAAGATCAAATATTCCTTGGCACTAAACAACAGATTCCAATGTTCTTATAAAACCAGTTTATCTTACAAAGAAAAGCAATAAACATTTAGAAGCAAAATCAAGAAAGGGAAACTTTTAGTCTCACAAGGTGAGAGGGAAAAACCCTCAAAGTTATCAAAGATCAACCTTAAAAACTACTATTAGACTCGGAATGGACAGACTTGTATATCTGCCTTTCCACCTGCATTCCCTCCTTGTTTCACGCTGCAGAGAGCAGCCAGGATCAGCAAAGCACTGATACCTAAAGCCATGACCAGGTTTTCTCCCTGTCCTCCCAGACAGTTACCTCACAGCTCAGGCTGCGAACACAGGCCTGGCGCACGATGCTGAAGAGCTGGGGGTGGTTTGGGTGCTGGTGACTGACGTACTTGATTGATGTCTCCTTGTCATGGCTGACGTATCCAGGATGTCCTCCTGCAAGAGAGCGGCAACCCTGAAGATAGAAAAGCAAATCCAGCCATAAATGAGCATGCAGTTGTCTGAGGCCTCCAAAGGCCTCTGCATATTCCCTTCAAAACGTAGGGAGATGTTACTTACACCTACTGATAAGAACACAAATACTTAAAGACAAGAAGTAGGAGTCAGGGTCATGATTTGAACCCAGCAGCTCCTCTGTGATACACTTCCTCTGTTCTTAGGCTCATTTTCCACTATTTAATTTGATTGTGAACTTGGTGCTGGCTCTACAAGTAGTAAAATTCAGTTAACAGCAGCTCTGAGAGCAACTGATCTAACAAAACTGGCCAAAACCTAAAGGCAACTGAATAGTGAATACTTCAGAACAAGCACTAATAGGACACAGCACAAAAACAACTGAGAACATAAATTCTCTCCATTCTTTTAATTCCTTACGTCTTTTCTTTCCTGTTTCCTAATCAATACTGCTCTTAAAACAACTATTAATAAAAGACCAGACCCCAATAAATACATGTTCTTCAAGCATGAGGAAAGCATTTCTCAGCCACAAGAGAATCACAGATCACAGGCCTTAAAGAGACCTCAAGACAACATCTTGTCAAGGTCTATACACTCAACAACAGTTCCTCATCCTGTTGTCATGGACCATTACAGTTTAGGAGGACTGGGAGATCTTCTGGCACTAGCAGTCACATACAAAACAAGTGCAGGTGACTTTTTCTCCTCTCTTAAGCAATTCAATTTGCATTAGAGAATCCAAGAGCCCTTGAGTTAGGGCAAAGGACACTGATGTCCACACGTAGATCTTCACACTTACCTCACACATGTCTGACTTCTTCGGCCCTGGGCTGCTGGAGTCAGCACTGGCACCTTCCGCTGGGCTATGCGAGCGGATGCGGCTGCTCATCTGGATGCCACCTTCTTCCTCTTCTGCCTGCTCATTCTGCCCAGAGATGTCCCCGCTGCTCGCACCCTGGGGGAGCGGCGAGTGTAGAACCTCAGTACAAAAGAGGGTGCGAGGGCCATGGAGCTCACAGAAGTGGCAGAGGGCAACAATAGCGTTCATAGTGAGAGCTCAGCACATGCGTCAGGCGTCCTGCAGGCAAGGGAGAAAGCACACGGCATCAGCACAACAGATATTAAAGCATCTCCTAGGCCTGGTCGCCACAGATCCTGCTCTGTATCCCTCCAGGAGCAGCCGGCCTTAAGCTCAGCCTAAGGGACCACCACAGCTCCACCACGGGGTGACCTGAACCAAGGACCGGCCCTTCGCACGCTGACAAGGTGGGACTAGCGCTGATCTAGCCCGGGACACCGCAAGCCCCACAGTGGGGAGCGGGACTGGACCGGACCCCTGTGCCCGGATACCCCTGCTCTTATCGGGACGGTCTGGGGTCTGACAGACCACACCTCCGTGCCCGGACACCAGCAGCGCAGCTTCCCCGTGCCCGGAGGCCCTCAGGGGGTAACCGGCTCTGCTCAGCGCCCCCGGACCCGAACGCCTCAGGCCCAGCC